>NC_089761.1:10229805-10257305 GCF_040412425.1 Macrobrachium rosenbergii
TTTCTCACTAAGTTATGCTCAATGGAAACAAATGGTAAATTACCGGTTCTATGTTCGAAAATTTTACCTTTTTACCATTTCTGAATGCCTGAACTTGCAGTTTCCCACAGAACCTTCTAAGTTATTCAAATAGTTATCTTTTTATTTTTTTGTCACTATAAAAATAACATAATAGCCTAATAATAGGTACCAAGATAAAGGGAGCCTCTGCGATATTGGTCGTCCAATTAGCGTTCTTTAAATAAAAATAATTTTTCTTTTTCTAAGATGTCAATTAATGCCATGCTGTAATCTTTAGTTATTTCGTATTATTCATAAGTAATAATAGTAAGAATCTTTCGTCGCTTGATGTCTCAATTGACCTTTACAATTTAGCTAAAAGGAACAATCTGTAAGTTGGTTGATAATTGTGTAAATTCTTCCAAACACGCTTCAGTACTACTTAAGCAGCAAAACACTGATGTCAATCTGGTGCTGAAGTGTGAAAAACGTAATGTGGCCTGTAAATGCAGCAATAGCAGCAATATTTGTGACTTATTAAGGATGAAAGAGAACCCCAATAACAAAGTCCATTCGGATAAGGTTCATGAACTAGATTGATAAAAGCGAGTGAAAGCGAGTTCACGAAGAGGCCAGGAAATTATTGTACTCTCGAAATCCCAAAGGGGATTAACCGAAAACGTAAGTTGCCGCTTATGCAAATTCACTCCAAAGTTTAATCCTGCCTTTCATAACGTCTTAGTATAAACACTAGCGCAAAAGGATTAGGTTTGATGCATCCCCTATCCTTTCGAAAAAGGTGGTTGAGTGCTGGAGTTTGAGTTTCAGAAATGATAGGACTTTTGAACTGATCTCTCCTGGTGCTCGTTGGAAAATGAATGCATTTACCGAATTCACGTTACTTTCATTAATGACTACTATGACCGCTGATCCACTGGTATTAGGTTAGTTAAAACGAGGATTTTCTGTCGCTGGAGTTTTACCAATGACTTGGATTCCCTCCAGCTTTGACAATTGTAATTTTGTTGTTGCATATCACTTTTGGCCTTTCATTTGGGGTATCTAAATAAAACTTGACTCATTTTATAAACGGTTTTCCAATGATATGTAAGGGTATATAACGGGAAGAGAAGAGAGGCATTCAATAATTATTTTAATTTCATTACCCTTAAACTTGAGGAATATATATATATATATATATATATATATATATATATATATATAGGTATATATATATATATATATATATATACAAAGGATTTATATAGAACAAAACGATTATATATATATATTATTTATATATGTATATATATATATATATATATATAAACTATATAAAACCAAAGAAAAATATATATAAATATTAAAAAAAAATTATAAAACATATATTCATATATATATATATATATATATATATATATATATATATATATATATATATATATATATATATATAAAGAGCAGCACATATATATATATATATATATATAATATATATATATATATATATATATAAATATATATATATATATATATATATATATATATATATATATATATATATAAACATATATATATATATATATAAATATATATATATATATTTATTTATATTATAACAAATATAATTATATATATATATATATATATATATATATATACACGGCAACCATCTCGTATATAAAATATACTGACGTCCTATATATATATGATATATATATATATATTTATATATATATATATATTTATATATATATATACTAGCTATATATATCGGTATATGCCCTAGAACCCGGCTCGTTGCTGCTATATATATATATATATATATATGGATATATATATGCCCTCAGAACCTGTGTTGTGTGTGTGTGTGTGTGTGTGTGTGTGTGTGTGTGTGTGTATGTGTGTGTGTGAGTGTGTGTTGTGCACTCCATGTATATATTGTTACAGATTGCCCTGAGGGATTGTTCTTCCCATGAGTTCACTATTTTATTTTGAATTAATAATCTTGGCTTTACAAAACCTGTAAACTAATAAAAATGCAAAATAAAGCAATAATTGGTAGGTCGCCAAGTGAAAGTGTATTTCTTAATATTTAATTATTATTTATTATTTACAATCACAGCAAGGAAGAAATTGCCAAGGAAATTTGGGACACCCCTTCACTAAATTTGTTAACTTGGAGGTTACACAATAGTGATGACTGAGTGAAATGGATAACACATCACGTTTACTATACTGGCCACATGCAAGTGGACCTGTAAGGCAATTAGGCAGTAATTCTATCAGTCCTGGTAGGATGGAAATCTCCGCACAATCAGGAACACAGAAACATGGCTCGGATGGTAATGGCACCGATAACATTCCTCTAATGAGACTGTTCCAGGTAAGATTAACACTGAGATGATATTCTCTCTATGGTTGAATAACTGCTCTACTCACTTGCTAGCAATGGGTGAGAATTACATTATACACCATCAGTGAATTTACACTTGAGGGTAATAGATTCACTGTTGAAACTGAAAAGACAAAGAGTTACTGTGATGGTGAAATGTGTAAGAGAGAGAATAACAAATCAAAGGAAAAGATACTGGCTAACCAATTTTCTCTTCTGGGGCACATACCTTCGTTACTTCCTGGTTTCGCTCTCACACAACCTTATGTCGATGTGATCCAAGTTATTGGTGATGATCGAGAATTGGTACTTCTGTCCAGTGTGAGGACGTGTGAGTTCCAAAGTCACCCAAGCTTTGTGGTTGTACGGGCAAAGGTCACCTGTGAGGAGTAACTCCTGGACTGGTCTGGATTGAAACTGAACTCTGGATGCCTGTGACCCATGTGTTTCAAGGTCTCAGTTGTTGTTGGAGGCATCGCTTCAGGCTACAGATGCAGCCTGTACCGGGAAGTAGGAAAAGAGGCTTGGCTAGCAAAAAGGTAAAAAACTCAGTGGGTGGTAGACTGAATTTTGAGATTAAGACAGGGAACAGCTCTCTAGCCCCACACATGTTCTCTCTTCGGACCCTTAAAAACCCCCCCTGAATAAGGTGAGACACTCACTGGTCAAAACTCTCCTATCACTTCTAGGTCTATGGGTATCCATCTCTCCCCTACTGTCTAGTATTTTTGCTATAAGAAGGGCTTAAGAGTTAGCAATATAGCGGTGACATTCATAAAAGCTCAACTTTTAAGAGGACATTTCACTCCTTTTCAGGTGAAGGTCTGTACTAAGCAAGCCGATGAGATAGATTATGTTAAGTACTTCTCATAATGGATCATTGCCCAATGCAAAATTGGAAAAAGTTTTAGATGTAATTCTAACTTATCCCCTAAGGAGAGTGAGTGTTTTAGCTAACTTAACTTGAGGTCTCTAACACTAGCTTAAAGGGTGCCTGTATTTATTTAAAGATACTGTCTGTGGAATAAAATGAACTGGCACTACTACTGACTCAAGGTCATTATTTATCTAATTGAATGTCACACAGAACCAAGTGAATGAAGCACTAATCATAACTATCTACTGGCAGAGAATAAAGAAAATTGCAAAAAAGCCATTTAAGCTATGACATAATGTTAACAATACAAGTTTATCAGCATTAAAAAAATTAAATGCATATGAATTAGTTACTCTATGATGCATGCTACAAAATACAATGGAATGCAACACGATGTAATAAAGAATGCAACAAAATTGCTAAAATGGCTAGGACACGCTCTTCAGTTGGTTGGGCTGAAGAACAGACTTAGTGAAATACAAAGTAAAGTCTTTCAATACAGCAATACTGATTAAAGGTAGTAGACAACCCTAGACATCCTTTTTGGATTAGGCGATAGGACTGCTCTATAAATGGGGCACTGTTACAGCTATATAATATGAGTGTCATATCAGAGCAATGACTCTAGTGACTACCTGACCTCCTACGCTCCCTACTCCTTTTCATCCTTGCTTTCCTCTGCACTTTAGGCTTAGGTTTCCTAGCTGGAACCTGGGTACATGGTTCCAGAGGAGGTTGAGAAGACACTGGTTCCAGGTCTAAACCTGCAATACCACTACCCTCAGGACTTAGACCTGGAATGGCAATATATGTACTGTTATCTGGCAAAACAGGCACTAAGTCGGCCACTGCCTTGTCTGCTGCAACAACCTGGACAGTGGTGGTGTCAACTTGTTCTGCTAGCCTTTGTTGTATGGCCGCCACATCGGTGACCAGCTTAAACAGGACTTCTTGTATGGATTTGTCCACTAGAGGATTGTTTGCTGGGGATTGAAATGAAGTAAAAGAAGTGGATGTAGGTGCGAGGGGCTTGCAGGTTACGAGGACCAACTCAGGCATGGGTTGCAAGGCTGTGCCAGGGGATGAGCTTCCTCTGTGGTAGGGGGAATCCGGAAAAGACCCTACTGAACTTCAGGCTGGCTCTTGGTTGGGCACAAGTAACAGTGCCAGGCCAGTAGACAAGAAGGGCATTGGATTAAAATCTCCTGGAGGGAGATTGGCACTGTGCACTGGCACTGTCACTGAGGCAGGCTCAGGCACTAGATTTGGATGGGAGACGTCGGTGGTTCCGGATGCTCAAGGTTGTAAACTTTGAAGAGAACCAGTATCTGGATCTGTGGGGGCCTCAATGAAGTCTGGTTGAAGTACTTGTCTAGCCAGGCATAGGCACTGGCGGTGGCTCAGCGGCAGGGCCAGGATGAACATTGGCACCTGACAGAGACTTACAAGGCACAGGACTCATGGTAGGCCCAGGACGGGGCTGGTATGGAGGGTCCTGTCCTAGGAGGAGGTCATAGCCTCTAGGAATTTCATTTACTACTACAGCCATATAGATCTTGCTTCTATGGGGTCTAATGACCTGCAATCGGGCTGTTGGAAATGTCTGCCTCTAATTATCTATGCCTACAACAGTTGCAGGTTTGTGTTCTTGAATGATGGCACCATAGGGTACCTTGTTTCACCTTATGAGGGAGATATGAGCACCAGTGTCTTCAAAAGCTGAGAGCTATTCAGCAACCTAACTACATCTAGGAGGTGCCACATAAATGGGGTCCAGTACTGGGGGTCCCAAACATAAGGAATGTGTAGCTGCTAGAGCAACAATCATAGGATTTTTATTTCTGGGACAATCCTTAAAATTCAAGGAATGTCCGTATTTCTGACAGGGGTGGCAATAGACCTTACTGTAATCTCTATGAGGAGTGGTCATGGCGTGAGCTGGCTGGGAATTCTGATTAGAGGGGGCTTGCCATGGTCCCCCCTTTAGCTTTGCACTGGCTGTTAAATGCCCTACTTTTTACAATTAGCATATACAGGTTTATTAGAAAGTCCATTGTTGGTTGGACTACTAAGGCAGTGGGTCAGGGGGGACTATGCACCTATTTGAAGTGGTGGAGGTTGGATGTTATGTCTTGTAGGCATCTGCCAGTCAGAAGCACTTTGTGAATAGTTTAGCTTATTTTTGCTGATGTACAGGGCCAAAGGGCCAGGACCATAATAGAGGAAGTCCTCCAGCTGCATCTGATTTAATATATCTTCGATGTCTTGGCACTCCACAGTGTCATCAATCCAGCTTCTTTTGTTCATTCAGACCATGTTTGACTGATCTCCTTGGGAAGACCTCGCCATCTTTGCCTCCAGTGCTCTGGCGTAATTTCAAATGTAATTGCTACTGCATACCTGACCTCATCATGGTTTCCCTTGTCGCCATTCTCTAAGGAATTTAAGGTGTCCTGACCCTTTCCTGTCATGTGTTTGCAAGAATCATGGCCTTCTCAGTTTCAGTCAGATTGTACTCAGAGAAGAGTGTTTTCACCTAATTTATCCATGCTTCTGGCTCTGCTCCATTCCACTTTGGCATGAGGTGGCTGATATTTGAGATAATGGAAGGCGCTGAGACCGAGATGGGATGTGCGAATCAGTGTTGGGCCATTACCATGGCACTGTCCTGCATGGCTTTTTCTGGTTCGGCTTCCTTTTTCTTTAAGGTTAGCCCCTTCTCCCTTAGGGCTAGTTCATGCTGTTGCTGCTTCTCCTTTTCTCGTTGCTCCTTCTCTTTCTCTCGTTGCTCCTTTTCCTTTTCTTGTTCTTCATGCTGTCGCTGCTTCTCTGCCTGCTTCTCCTTCTCTTCTTGTTTCAGCCACTCCAGCTGCAATTCGTACTATCTTTCTTCCTCTCTGGCTTTCTTAGCAGTAGCTACTTGATCCAGAACCCATTGGAGCAGCTGTTCTCCCATTCATGTCATACTCTTCTCTATAGCTATAAAGGTTTTGTACTCCTCAACAGACATGGTTGCTAATGCTTAGAGTGGGGTATTAATTCCCCAGAAATGCTAGAATCGTAGGATGGCCGTACAATCAATTGCAAAGAAGGAAAGTCACTCTGCACAAAGCAGAGCACACGTGACGGGTGGAAGCAAAAGTTTTTTTGTTGGCACTCCATGTGCTGTTTGCTTGTGGTTTATACACAAGCCTTGTGAATGCCCCCTTGTGATGGGGTGGCACTGGCACTAAAGTGCAATATGGTTCCGAAGAACAGAGATATGACACACTACAAGAGTGTGACTGGTTTCTGAAGAACTGAATAATTCAAAGGCACAAAATGTGCAGATTGGTTCACGAAGAACAGTTTGGTTGAGCCTACATGAGGTGATCAATAGTCAAGCCAGTCATGCAGAGGCTGAATGCTTGAAGCAGTTATTTAAAAAACACGTAGTGGACGAGGGCACATACGCTAATTAAATAATATGTAGTAAACGATGGCACTTGCGTACTTTTGTGTATAAAAACAGAAATGTTTAACTTGCCCATGGACACATTGGTAATGGGAGTAGAGGTGTGTTTCGGTTAGAACAGATTAATTAGATAAACATGAAGTGCAACAATGGTACGTGAATGAACTGTGTGGAACACACAAAAAATATAAAATTAGCACAATAAGTACAGAATACGAATGGGTTCATAAAGTTCCCAGTTGGGTATGTATAAGACTGGGAAATTCCAGTAAAATGCTACCTAGTGCTTTATTCTAGCAATAAATAAATTCACTTATCCAAGGCATAGCAAAAAATCAACATATTGAGGGGACAGTAATAATGATTACATTTGCTTGTCTAGGGTGCAGCGGAAATCAACACTCGCGGGGACAGTGGCTTTTTATAAAACAACGTGATTCCAGAAATTAATATCTGACACATAAAATTAATGTTTGCTAAGCCAACAATTACGAGTATTATGAAGGCAAGGGTCATAACTGAATCAACTCATATGCCAAGGTTAAAGAGTCGTGTTCCCAACAATGATGGGTACAAGGAATAACTTAGGAAAATTAAATCTCTTGCAAATAGAATAAGCAAAGAATGTAACTTAAGAATGCATAATAAAGATAATAGCAGAGCTAAGAAAATGCTAAAGTTTCCCCTCTTACATTACAGTGAACGAGATGGCAGTGATCAATTGCCCTTAAGAAGTGGTACGTAACATTTACGTCTATGTCAAACGCAAAATGATTACGCTTGTAAGTAGCAATAATAAATAAGAGAGTCTACTTGTCAATAAATTGAAAGTAATTTGTAAAATTTAAAAGTAATTGGAAAATGATTCCCTAACAGTAATATCCAAACTTGTGCAAATAAACAATGCATGTTATGAATTAAATGACAACTCTTCAGCGCGGATAACGAATGACAGTTCAAGGCCGCGACTACATGCGTGATTTGTTTACAAACAAAAAGCAAAATGTTGGCTGAGCAAGTGACTCACTCGAACAGACAAACTAGAACACTCGCTCTCGCTAATTTACGAGATACAAAAGAAATACCGAAATTTTCTCTGATGGAAGGATCCATGAGTATGCGTAGAAAATAATAATGCTTGAAAGCATGAATGACACTTTACTGTACTGGGAATTTTTTAAAAAAGTTGTTATTCTTGACACAAAACAAAGTTGGAGGATCATAAGGTGAGGCTTGCTTGTGTGTGTGGGTGGTGGACGAATTCTACTGGTACTCGTCACATGTACGGAAATGTATGAACACACACATAGAAAGAGCAAGATAATCTCTTATTTCGAGAAATACATGTATTTGTAACGATCTACTTTGTTGGATAAATGATACACAAATAAAACAGTGACTAAACGACCTAAGAGTTGTGAGAGTGAGCGAGACTTTTCTGGTGAACGAAATCAACTGGTTCACATGAAGGAGCAGATGGTGCTTCTAGCAGACAGGGGAGCGGTTGCCACTCATGGTATTTCTCTTCCTCGTGGATACATGAACTTCTATTGACCTACTTGAAGAGAAATTGCGCACTTTCTCCCGAATTTCATACACTGTGCTCACCTAGCTAAAGGTTAACATTACTACCTGACGACTAGTGAATTTCATGCAGGTTACCGACATGCAAATGGCAAGAAACCCTAACTTCATAACTCACTTCCTGACTGACTGTGTGCTCTGTCTACCGCAGTGGAAGTTTGGCGGTGCTAAATTTACAACGTGCTCTGCTGAGATTCATCTTCACTTTCACTGGTTTGAATTTATTCCCTAATTGCAAATCAGAGTACCCATGCACTAGATCGATAATTTTTTACCTATCGAGACATAATAAACAATTTAAAACACTCCGGTTTTAAAACCACACTAACTTTCAGTTCTGGTTCGAAATTGCCTGTTTGAAGTAATTTCAATGTTTTAGGTTCGAATTAACTGCTAAGATTGGGGAGGTAATTACTTTAAGTTAATTCTAATCCTACTAATTAGCAACACACTGGCAGGTTTCACCACTGTTACGGATTATGTTGAGGGGACTGCATATTTTATTTTGAATTAATCTTGGTCTTACAAAACCTTCCTCGTAAGCCCATAAACTAATAAAAATTCAAAATCAAGTAATAAATGGTAGGCCACCAAGTGAAAGTGAATTTCTTAAAATTATTGTATTATTTACAATCATAGCAAGGAAGAAATTACCAAGGAAAACTGGGACACTTTCACTAAATTAATTAACTCGGAGGTTACACAACAGCAATGACTGAGTGAAATGGATAATGCGTCACGTTTACTATACTGGCCACATACAAGTGGACCAGTAAGCCAATTAGGCAATAATTCTATCAGCACTGGTAGGGCAGAAATCCCCAGGCAATCAGGAACACAGAAACAAGGTTAGGCTGGTAACGGCACCGATAACATTCCTGGAGTGAGATGGTTCCAGGTAAGACTAACACTGAGATGATACTCTCTCTGACTGAATAAATGCAAGAATTCGGGAGTTCCTTTACTCTACTCACCTGCTAGCTATGGGTGGGAATTACGTTATACACTGTCAAGGAATTTCACATGAAGGTAGTAGATTCACTGTTGAAATGGAAAAGACAAGGAGTTACTGAGATGATGAAATGTGCAAGAGAGAGAATAACGAGTCAAAGAAAAACGATACTGGCCAACCAGTATTCCTTTCCGGGACTTGTACTTTTGTTGCTTCCTGTTTTTTCTCTCACACACAGCCTTATGTCGCTGTGATGCAAGTTATTGGCGATGTCTGAGAATTGGTACTTCCATCCATCGTGAGAAAGCGTGAGTTCCAAAGTTACCCCAGCTGTGGAGTTGTATGGGCAAAAGTCACCTGTGAGTAGCAACTCCTGGACTGGTCTGGGTTGAACTGAACTTTGGATAGCAGTGACCCTCGTGTTTTGAGGTCTCGGTTGTTGTTGGAGGCTTTGCTTCAGACTATGGATGCTTCCTGTACCTGGAAATAGGAAAAGAGACTTGGCCAGCAAAAAGGTCGAAAACTCAGCCGGTGGTAGATTGAATTTTGAGATTAAAGCAGGGAACAGCTCTCTACCCCAGCACATGTTCTCTGCTGGGACCCTTAAAAACCTCTACCTAAAACAATGTGAGACACTCACTGGTCAAAACTCTCCTATCACTCCTAGGTCTGTGGGTATACTGCTCTCCCTACTGCCTGGTATTTTTGCAATAAGGGGCTTAAGTGTTTTGCAATGTGCGGCAATATTCATATATATATATATATATATATATATATATATATATATATATATATATATATATATATATATATATATATATATATATATATATATATATATATATATATATATATATATATATATATATATATATATATATATATATATATATATATATATATATATATATATATATATATATATATATATATATATATATATATATATATATATATATATATATATATATATATGTATATATATATATATATATATATATATATATATATATATATATGTGTGTGTGTATGTATATATATATATATATATATATATATATATATATATATATATATATATATATATATATATATATATATATATATATATATATATATATATATATATATATATATATATATCAGCAATAAGTCACCAAACTGCACGTGACAAATATATACATAGACAACCACATGAGAGGTGAAAATTAAAGACCAGGTACCAAGCGCTTTCGGTATTGCGTACACTTCTTCAGGTACAAAGTAAAATAAATAAATAGAGACACAAACAAGAAAACTTCACAAAACAAAGATCAAAGCCACTAACAAGCTAAACATCATTACTGAATGCAACCACTAGTTTGAAGAAAAACAAATTTGTCACATACCAAACAAAAAATACTTTAAAAATACTTAAGAACTGAAACTACAGTTAGAACAGGCTATTGCTAAAGGGCAACATTGTACTTCCCTACAATTTTATGAACAAGGTAACTATCTAATTCAAAAGACCGAACTAATATTCATAAGTTGATTGTTAAAATGCTTAATAAAGGCAGATTCAATTATATTTTTTAACAATGTGGTTACAAAAAATGATCTCAGATGAATTTTCCAGTCTATACAATGGTTAAGATCATTCATATGTACAAATAAAGCATTTGTCAATTGGCCTGTTCGAACTACGTAACGATGCTGTTTTAGACGATAATCTAGTTCTTTACCAGTTTGACCAAAGGTATTTTTACTACACCCAGCACAAGATCGTGTAAATACAGCCATTAATTTGTTTTGGGGAGTTACGAACAATGATATTCTGAAGTGTCCCTGAATTCTTGTAAACAACATTTATCTTGAAAATTTTCAGTAATTTTTAATGAAACAAAGATTTACGTTATATGGAAGTGTCAAAATATTTTCTCTCACAAAAGGCTCCTATTGTTACTGGAATAAAAATGTTTCTAGCTTTCTGTAAAAGATTTATCGATTAAAAACTTTAGGTATTTAACATAATTCCTATGTCATAAATTTTACAAATTCCAAGTCTAAGAATTCATGCTGCATATCCTTAATGCCCTTAAAACATGCTACAAAAAACTGAGAGTTTTACATTAACGTGGTGATCTGAATAATAGTGGATATAAGAACAGACGTTGGTAGGTTTCCTGTAAACATCAAACACAAAACTTCTATCCCTTCTTTGAACCAAAACATCTAAAAATGGTAATGAACAATTATTTTTCCTCTTCAACGGTGAATTTAATAGAAGGTACCAAATGATTTACCTTGTCCAAGAAACTGTTCAAATTTTCGCATGGGCCAAACACAGAATATGTCATCAACGTATCGAAACCAAAAGAACCCCCTTAGGCAAAATAGCAGGCAATATTTTTACTTCAAAAACTCCATATATAGGCTGCTAAGAACTGAGAAAGGAATTTCCATAGCCATCCCAAACTTTTGCAGGTAATAATTTCCGTTAAAAACAAACTTGCAATCCTTAACACATAATTTTATCAATTCTAAAATTTTGTCAGAAGCTAAAAGGTAAATCATGCCTAGTTAATTCGTCAGCTAAAAGGCCAATAAATCGTCAACTGGGACATTGGTAAATAAAGAAGTTACATCAAAACTGACCATTTTAAAGTCGTAATTTATGCGAGAATCACTAATTTTTTCAACAAAATCTGTATTATTCTTTATATGCGATTGGGATATGTTTCCGACAATAGGCGTGAGAATCTGAACCAACTATTTAGATAGTTTATATGAAACGCTACCAACAGAACTGATTATTGGGCGGACAGGATTACCAAACTTGTGTGTTTTAATAAGACCATACATATACCGTAAAGTTGCACACTGCGAAGAAAACTGTTTGATTAGAGCATCATTTCCTTTTAAGACAATTTTTAATTTCTTATTAATGTTACTATTAACAGATTTTGTTGGAAAAATTAGTGATTCTCGCATAAATTACGACTTTAAAATGGTCAGTTTTGATGTAACTTCTTTATTTACCAATGTCCCAGTTGACGATTTATTGGCCTTTTAGCTGACGAATTAACTAGGCATGATTTACCTTTAGCTTCTGACAAAATTTTAGAATTGATAAAATTATGTGTTAAGGATTGCAAGTTTGTTTTTAATGGAAATTATTACCTGCAAAAGTTTGGGATGGCTATGGAAATCCTTTCCCAGTTCTTAGCAACGTATATATGGAGTTTTTTGAAGTAAAAATATTCCCTGCTATTTTGCCTAAGGGGTTCTTTGGTTTCGATACGTTGATGACATATTTTGTGTTTGGCCCATGTGCGAAAATTTGAACAGTTTCTTGGACAAGGTAAATCATTTGGTACCTTTTATCAAATTCACCGTTGAAGAGGAAAATAATTGTTCATTACCATTTTTAGATGTTTTGGTTCATAAAAGGGATAGAAGTTTTGTGTCTGATGTTTACAGGAAACCTACCAACGTCTGTTCTTATGTCCACCATTATTCACATCACCACGTTAATGTAAAACTCTCAGTTTTTTGCAGCATGTTTTTAAGGGCATTAAGATATGCAGCCCGGAATTCTTAGACTCGAATTTTGTAAAATTTATGACATAGAATTATGTTAAAATACCCAAAGTTTTTAATCGACAAATCTTTACAGAAAGCTAGAAACATTTTTATTCCAGTAACAATAGGGAGCTTTTTTGTGAGAGAAAATATTTTGACACTTCCATATAACGTAAATCTTTGTTTCATTAAAAATTACTGAAAATTTTCAAGATAAATGTTGTTTACAAGAATTCAGGGACACTTCAGAATATCATTGTTCAACTCCCAAAACAAATTAATGGCTGTATTTACACGATTTCTTGTGCTGTGTGTAGTAATAAATACCTTGGTCAAACTGGTAAAGAACTAGATTAACGTCTAAAACAGCATCGTTACGTAGTTCGAACAGGCCAATTGACAAATGCTTTATTTGTACATATGAATGATTTTAACCATTGTGTAGGCTGGAAAAATTCATCTGAGATCATTTTTTTTAACCACATTGTTAAGAAAAATATAATTGAATCTGCCTTTATTAAGCATTTAACAATCAACTTATGAATATTAGTTCGGTCTTTTTAAATTAGATAGTTACCTTGTTCATAAAATTGTAGGGAAGTACAATGTTACCTTTTAGCAATAGCCTGTTCTAACTGTAGTTTCAGTTCTTAAGTATTTTTAAAGTATTTTTGTTTGGTATGTGACAATTTGTTTTCTTCAAACTAGTGATTGCATTCAGTAATGATGGTTAGCTTGTTGGTGACTTTGATCTTTGTTTTGTGGAGTTATCTTGTTTATGTCTCTATTTATTTATTTTACTTTTTGTACCCCAAGAAGTGTACGCAATACACGAAAGCGCTTGGTAACTGGTCTTTAATTTTCACCTTCCATGTGGTCGTCTGACGTATATATATATATATATGTGTGTGTGTGTCTGTCTGTCTGTCTGTCTGTGTATGTATGCGTGTGCGTGTGTACACTGTACTTTTTTCAACTGAAACACCTTTCATTTCCTTTCCTGATAAATAAAGTACTAAAAAAATCTTCATAACAAATACGACAACCGATCTTTACACATATTGTTTACAAAAACTCTCTTTCCTTGTCTCACTTACCTACAGTATATATTTGTCACTTTCTCTGTCCTATACACGCTGAAAGATTTAATTTTGTAACTTTCTGAAAATATTAGGGTGTTATTGAGTGTTAATGTAGCTAAGTAATAAAACGAAGTTTGAAAAATAGCAACACATAGTTTCAAAAAAATCCTGAGACTTTTGGAATTATTGATGTATAGCAATTATTATTAGTTTTGGTAGTTAATCGACTAGTGTACTAGAGTAAAGAGAATATATGCAGGGAATTTTTTTATTTGAAATTCATGTGAGGTATTACAGTAGCATTGCAGAGGTCGAAGAAATCAAAATCAGGACAACCGTTTAGAGAACACAATAGTTCCAACAAGATCTTCTGTATGAGCGATTCGCCAACAAGAAAGTAATGAATAAGGTTTCCTCGTCGAAGGCAACATAACTAAGTAATATAAATGTCGGGTCATAATTCGTGTTTTCAAAATAAGAAAGATTATCTTTGGACTTGAGCTGTAAATATCATTCCAGCGTGTTATTCTTCTTGAATACCAGTTAAAGGTTCACCTTAATACAGGCTACTTTTTGCTTTTGATAAAACAAAATTATATGGATTGTTTTATATTGACTAAAAGTAAAACGCATCTCATATCACCCCTAGGTATTTGGAATACTCGAGGTCTGAATAATTTATGATTAAGTATTCATTTTATGCCTTAAAGGAATTCGGATGATTTTTTCTATTCAGGGTGTATTTACAAAAGAGGAAATTTAAATAAAGAGGATTACATCAAATGGGTTTATAGATACTGCAACTAAAATAATTTGGAAGTTAAACAATGATATGTTCAATCGTTTTATTTTATTGCACAATGGTCCACTTCCTGTATATAAATTAGTACTTCATAAGAGGATCACGCGATGGGTTGCATTAATCTTTTCGCCTCTCGCACTAAGACATATTGCATATTCATATATGCAGATGCCATAAAATGAAAAGGAATAAATCATTGGTCCATAAGTGAAATACAATGTGTTAAGATAACATGAAACAGGAAACAATCACGTTTCGTTAATTTCTTTTTAAAAAAATCGAGGCTAGTAGTTTATTTTATTGACTTGCTCTAGATCTGTAATTAATCCGAGGCAAACACTAAGACCGTGTAGAACTGACAAACTATGCAATGGATTTGGAATAACTTGCTTTTCTTACACCCAAACAAATTGAATTAGAGGTGGGATGCAAGTAAGTCATTTGGCATTTCTAGCGAACAGAGGGAACATCTCCTCTTTTCCTCTTTCCTCAGTCTCTTCTCTCTCAAGCATGTAAATCCTCTTTCTTTATTGTTGGGTTCTCAATTTCCTTCCACAAAATGATGATGGAGATACAACAACACAATGGTTAACTCAAACACAAACACAACTACCTAAGAAAAGTTAATGAAGGAAGATATTGCCCAGCTTCTTTCCAGTATTATCGAGCACGGCTGACAAAAGGACGTTTCTTATTTGCAGACGGATTTTGTCTTGCGATAATTCTACTGCAATTTGAGCTTATGACCAACGAAAATTATTAACACGATGTGATTTGATAAGAAAGGAACTTTTTCTAAAAAAGAAGGAATTTTAAACAAATTTTTTATCTCGAAATGACCCTTTTTTTTATCTTTATAATTTATTGAAATGGATTAAATTTTATTTGCAGAGGAGATTTATCTTGAGTTATCATAAATTTAGTTCATCAGTTTCCAAATCCGTGTTTTTATTATTTTTAATAGAAAGGTTTATTACAATAATAATAATGCATGAAGTCAAAGTAACCTAAATAAAAAATTTTATCATCATTATAAATACTACTAAGTTTGGTGACTACTAGCCCTTTTCTCTTTTTGGTCAGAAATTCGGCTATAAAGAAATGGAAAATGTGTAATACTAAGTTCCTGGAACTTCTTGTGTACGAAAAATACTCTTGCGGAGTCACTTTAATTAGGTTATTAAAAATATATGCATAAAAATATAAAAATATGAATTATGAAACGTTTTAGTTGTTTAATTGATCCACTCACCACTTAGAGACTGAATTTTAGTTCAAATATTCTTGTTCATGGATTGTAATAAAAGTAAACAAGGCAGATTCTCGCATTCTTCTTTGACGACGTCTAAAACATAGTGCGAAATATTACTTTTGACTCTGTAAATGATAAATGAATTAATCTGATCTATCTAAAATTATTATTATTATTATTATTATTATTATTATTATTATTATTATTATTATTATTATTATTATTATTATTATTATTATTATTTTGCCACTACGAACTTCCTACTAAGAATAGGAAATTTTAAGGGATGTATATCTTTTTCACACATTCATTAATACTGAAAAGGCTTTCATATTTGTTAGTAAATGTCATCACTTCTAGATCTTGCAGTACATGAATATACATACGTAGACACGAACATACACAAGCATACAAAAATATTCCTTTTTTGTCATCAAACTGATTAACAAAAACAGTGTCGTGACTGAGGGACCATGGTATATACAAACATTTCGCCAACATTAAGGAAGTAAACGATGCATGACACAAATTACGGAAGAAAATAGCATGAATGACCATGAATGGCGATCTGCATAATCCTTTCAAGGAAATCTTCCAGAGAAAAAAACACATCACTGAATTTGACCGGCCATCTGAGCTTCTTTGGAGGGAAGCAAAGGTGTAATGGAGGTAAAAAATGGCCCATATTTAAATAAATCCATAAAGGAAATGAAAGTATTTGATAAATGATGCTAAGACAATAAACTTAAAGACAGGCTTTCAATGGGAGATGAGCTTTTGAAAGAAATATCGGTCTCATTCATATAGGATTAACATTAGGAAGTTTTCTTATAACCAGTTCTGAAGGTAAATATTTTCTTTATATTAGTGTGGAAATTATTTTCTTTTAAATTAGCGTTGATAATTATATAAATATTAATCTGAGAAAATGAAACATCGCTGATCCATTGTATCACCAAAATGTAAGATGCTAGAATGAAACATCGACCTTCGACGATTAAAAGATTTCTGACGCAAGAAGTCATTGGTTTCGCGGCAACAAGTAATCTCTGTGAATTCATTACTTATTTAATCATTCAAATATCGTATCATTTTGGATAATAAAATTTAAAGAAATATATTGCAACGTTGAGCTTAACTTCCCAGAAATATTATGCACAGCTGCTTTATTAAATGAAGCTAAAGCTAATTTATCTTCACATGAGCGTGCACAAGGACTCTTATTAGTATAAACACTTGTCCGCAATGCATGAAGTATTTGTTAAGAAATATCAATTGAAGAATACTTGCATATTGCTAAAACTTAAAAATCAAAACATCTCTTGTGTACAAAGAGAAATTTTAAAACAACAAAGGTTTACACCCCGTTATAGAAAAATTTCATGCTGATTTTTCTATGGGGGTGGGGGTGTATTTTATATCCGTGAATAATGATTCCAATTATTCCACACTGGTAGATTCAAGGCAGAGCGCTTACTCTGTCCATCAGGCTACACCCTAAAATTACGCTTAAAATATTGCATCCATGTTGAAGTTCTTTACTGAGAAAGGATTAGGCAGCAATAGCAAACAAGGGACTGAAATGGAAGAGTGAAGATTTGCACCTGAAAGAGACTTACTTCCTGAGGGATCGCGCCCAGTCACGAAATATTTTGCACAAGGATCAGCTTATTTCTTTCACCATCATGTTCGCGATGCTGCCACAACAAGGCACTTATTAGCAAGCCTTGTTGTAGATTCTTTCATATACACTGTACATGTCTGTCTTGAAGTATAAGAGTTTGTATCATTATTTAGAGGTAAATTTATTTTTTTTTTTTTTTTATTTGCCAACACATGGCACTCCTTTGATTAAAGACAACATCATAAAAAGGAGTATTGAAGGAAGCATGCGTTACACGCAGAGAAGATTCATACCGAACCTTCAGTTTGGTGGACTGAACAACAGTATTTACTTAATTTAGTTTTATCGCATTAAACTGTGGAGGGGAGCTGTTCTCGATCTTGGTGAAGGTGTCTTTTAGATGTACCAGAAATTGGTCATATGGTATCCTCCTAAGATTTCATTTGTTTTTTTATAAATAACTTATTTAAATAACATTTCAGCCTCCCAAGAGTTGTTCCCTTTACAACTGAATGGCGTCAAAGGTAATTTTATTTCATCACAAAATCAAACATTTTCTTGATTTTTTTTTTTTTTTATTCATAACATTATTTTAGTTCCAAAATAAAACATTGATGGGGACAATAACTTGAAATCTGTTACTCTTTTTCTTTGGTTTTGGTTGGTGTCATTAGTGGGTACTAATTACCTACCGCTTTTGGTCTCATAATCCATGATGTGATGTATGTTTAAAATGCTAATATACTTGAATATCTTTTTGCAATAAAGACTCACTGAGCAATTGATAAAAACATTAATATTTGCATATGAGATGGTTTTAATTCATGATATGAAGACACTAAAAGTTTATAAGCTTATAGAATAATAAACAAAGTATTTTGAGGATTGGTGCAGTTCCATCATTTATCGGTCCGATAAAAGTATCTCTATATTTTCTTTAGATTTCTTTCTTTCTTTAATTAATGTTGATATGAAAAACATGAAATCTGATGTGTCTCGTGTACTCCGACTTTTCACTAAATAACCTGAAAACGTCTGCATTAAGTTATCATTTATTATGATTTGCCACGAAAAACTGGCTCACTTAAAATTTAGCATCTTATTGTTTGGTGGGTGAGGTAAGTGATCCAGATTTTACGAAAAACGTTTCTGTTTCTGTCTGTCTGTGTGTCTATCACGCGCGCACACACAGCTGTTGCATCTTCTATTAATATTATCCATAACCTTCTCCAGACTTTTTTTTTTTCTTTGGTCAAATAATAACTGCCGAAGTAAAAGTATTTACTACACATATAGACTAATCAAGGAAAAATATAGGGGGGGAAATTATTTCAATTCAATTAACGCTAAAATAGACATACCCTTCATAAAATTGTAACAGAAGCTTCGCATTATGCATACAAGCACAGACATAACCATACGTATACACAAACTTGCACACATACACATGCTCAGACACAGATACAAATACGCACATACACGCACGTTCCCATGTGTTCCGTTCCATAGTATCTCACAGTGAAAGGGTAAATCGAATGAAATGTTAATAATTGAGCGCAGATGGGTCGGGAAGTTGGGTAAAATTCGCTGGTATGTTGGGCGCTAGGTGCCTGCCCGGGAAAAACCTCAGGAACGTATCATTTAGATTCCAACTTCTGTTATGACCTTTGTATCCGAATTACTAATGCCCTGGACTTCACCAAAGACCAGGGTTTATTTCTGTGAAACACCTTCCATTTGTTCATTTCATATATATATATAGTCAGAGATTTATTTCTGTGAAACACCTTCCCATTTGTTCATTTCATATATATATATATATATATATATATATATATATATATATATATATATATATATATATATATATATATATATATTGTCAATATATATATATATATATACACACACACTTTAAAGGTTTTATTTAGGTATTTATTTAGATAAGAATGCTTCTTTGAGCACAGAATTTATGAAAAGACTAAAAAAGGCTTATCATGCAATGGGAATGCTTAAAAATATTTGGAATAATAGCAATTTTTCTGTGCATACAAAAATCAAAATTTATAAGTTAATGGTTAAGAGTATTTTGATTTATGGGCATGAGTCATGGTGCAGTACAGTGACTTCCGATAATAAATTCTTAGCATTTGAAAATAAGGCTCTCAGAAGAATATTAGGAATTAATTGGAGGGATAGGATATCAAATAACAGAATTAGAGAAGTAACGGGGGTGCAGCCGCTCGATGAGTATGTTAGATTCTCATGCTAGAGGTGGCTAGGCCATATGTATAGAAGACAGGGAATAGTAAGAGATACACCAGGGTGGGTTGCCCTTGGTAGAGAGAGAGGTAGAAGACGGGTTAAGGACAATGAGGCGGGAAGCAGAAGTGTTGGGGAGATCAGAAAGGACAGAATGTGGTGGCGAGAGTTCATTCAGGCCCCCGTGGGTGTCACAGAAAATGATTGATATTGGATATATATATGTATATATATATATATATATATATATATATATATATATATATATATATATATATATATATATATATATATATATATATATATATATATATATATATATATATATATATATATATATATATATATATATATATATATATATATATATCTATACAGACATACATACATATCTATCTATCTATTTATCTATTTATCTACATATAATAAATCTATCTATCTATATATATATATATATATATATATATATATATATATATATATATATATATATATATATATATATATATATATATATATATATATATATATATATATATATTATATATATATATATATACATTTTATATAATATATATTATACATTTTTGATAACATAATAATAACTTTGTGCGTCACGTTTGCTATAAAAGAACAATATCATATCACATTTTGCTCCAAGTTTCATAGAATGAATTTACGCTAAGCTATTCATATCTCCAATAATTCCCGTGCCAAATCAATCAGTATTTCTGAACTATTATCTTCTTACTAAATTATAAATTCACATAAAGATTAATGGAACTGTAAAATCAGCGGAGAAAAAATAGAAAATATTTTAGTTGGAAATAAAATCTGTTTGGATCCTCAGAGGATAAAGGAATTATTTTCTCAGCCATTGGGAACTTCCAGAGGGAAGCTGATTAAATCATAATTCTTGCATTGCATTTTATATTATAGTTTCGAGAGTATGATGTTTGTGAGATAAAGGTCTAACCCGAGGACTGGTAGATTAGAGCAGACAGATATTGAGCTTTATTCCTGGTGTTTACAAAATTCACAGTTCACTGATGTCGGAATCGCATGGGAGAGATAGGTATGAAATAATTAATCTTTCAAAATAGATAGGATTGCTACTAAATATGGTATAATAAACCATGTCAATGGCTAAATTAAATGTCCACAGCGTTGACAAAATCGACTGATGAAATATTCTAAAACAAATAATTGACCAGTTCAGGTTTTTACAATCAAAAACATTTCGATTGCCAGATTTGCGAGACTGGAATTTCTTCTTTAAGAACATGAAAATTCCAAAATCTGACGTCACCCAGCCTTCTTAACAAAAGTCCGTGCCATACAGAGACGCACACACACCACACACCACACACACACATATATTACATATACATATATATATATATATATACACGCATATATATATATACACAATACACACACACACACACACACACACACATATATATATATATATATATATATATATATATATATATATATATATATATATATATATATATATATATATATATATATATGTATATATATATATCTTATATATATATTAAGATGGGTGACGTCAGTCTGGAATTTTTATGTTCTGAAAGAAGAAATTCCATTTATATCTGGCAATCGAAATGTATATTTATTGTAATATATCTGAACTGGTCAATATTTGTTTTAGAAGGGGAAGTGATATATCTGTCTATTCTCCTTTATCATATATATATATAGTGAAATAGAACCAGGAAACTGTTATAGTGATTGATATATACATACATTTTCCCACACTGTTTACATTAGTTGTTACCTCACACACAACTTGATATAGTTACACACTTTTCTTGATAAGCAGGTTTTAAGGGATCACTGTACCTTTTAAATTCAGTCTTAATATTTTTGTTGTAAGGTTTCAAAATGTCTGCCTGGAGTGAGGTAACTTTGGTCTTATCACACAACCAGTATATATCATTTATAAATATATATATATATATATATATATATATATATATATATATATATATATATATATATATATATATATATATATGTATATATATATATATATATATATATATATATATATATATATATATATATATATATATATACATACATATATATATATATATATATATATATATATATATATATATATATATATATATATATATATATATATATATATATATTTCCATAAAATCAAGTTTGATTACACAACTGATAAGACCATATATAAATTTTGAAACATATTACATATCTAAAGGTACAGTGATATATATTGAAAACTCAATGTAACTATATCAAGTTATGAATAACAACCAATAAGCTTATACACATGGAAAATGGGCATCACTTATCATACTATATACAGCTTCCTGGTTCTATTTCAATAAAGGAGAACTGGACAGATATATACTTATATTGCATACATTCATTAATTTCTCTAATCACTGGTGGTCAATAACACTGTGCTTTTGAAACTTTAAACAGACGAGTTTATTTCTAATTTCAAAAATACTTCACAATCTCAAAAAATTTATATTATGTGATTTAAGTATTTCTTAATCAAGAAATTCACAAAACTTAATTTATCAAGAAAGGAGTTTGGTTAAGTAAAATTTGAACCATTAACTCTCACTCAAGTTTTAAATATAAGTCTGAACATCTGCAAATAGCCCAAGTGTTCACTAAGACACTAATACATGGGAGTCAATACAGGTATTCACTGAAATCTCAATAATAAGTATGCACTAACAAAATGCTAAGTAATCACCAACAAAAACTTTGGAAAACACTGTGTAATTATAAAACTGGAGCAATTGTTATAAGAAGAAATATGCCAAAATGGAAATATACCAACGGCAATTTCACTAAGACAAAAATATGTTTAAAGATTATATCAATCTTTCAAAAGATTACTCACTTTTAAAAAAGCTAAACTGGTCTTTCAAAACTTCCTCAAAGACAACACTTTTTAATGATATCTAGTAAAAATATAGAGCAGAAGACACATTAGAACTCACTATAAGAGATGTTATCCACCTCTTATCAAAAATTCTGGCAGTATATCAAAGAAATGAATCTTACCTTTCAACAGAAAATAGTAAAACATCTCACAAACTGTTCAATATAAACACCTTGTTTTAGTATACACTTTTATTGAGTCAATTTGACAAAACTGATAAGGAGGATAAACAACTTTATACATATACCCTTTAGACACAATATTGTACCGTTATTAAAGAGAGAGAAAGAGAACCATCTTTGAAACAACTCCTGGGTCTCTCTGATTTGAAGTGATATATTTGAGTCACTAAAGGGTTTATAACTCCCTTCAGTCTTTGAATAACGGTTTCTCCTTCTCACCCATAACATGATATAGTTACATTGAGTTTTCATACAGGATAAGCAGGTTTTAACATACAGGACTCAAGCTTCAAGTACTTATCTCAAATTGATTTCAGTCCTTAATATTTTTGTAAATGAAAAGTATTTTGCAAAATGGCTGCCTGTCAGCGTGTCAACTTCATCTGTCTCACTTCCTCACTTTTTCTTAGATTATGAAAACATAATAAGGCACAGATAGAGATAATAATTTCAGAATACTTAACAAATGTGTAACAAGCATTTGGCCGATAACTGTCATCTCATCAAGATAACCAAAGTGGCCTCTTCGAATACGACTTCCCTTTGGTCAAAAACAGATGGGTACACAGGAAATGGTTATCTGACAATGTTTCAAAATATCTCTCTCTCTCTCTACTGTACAGCATTTAAACTTCCACGAACATAGTGTGTTACAAACATGAATGATTATACATTAGAAAGTCACCTCAAAACATATAAAATAGCTGAAAATTAAATCAAAATACAGATCACAGGATTCATCTGTAAGAAATAAAAACATCTCAAAATCATAGACATCAAATCAAAACATACACATAATCACATATATTATAATATTCCTCCCTCCCTTAAGATTAATTATCCCGGGTTTGAATCCAGCGATTCGGAATGGGATAAATAATCTACAATTACACTGCTCCTTCCAAAAATTTTCTCTCTCCCTACACAACAAGATTATACAATCAATCAGGGAACTTATTATGGCTGAAAAACTAACACAGAATAGGTGATAAACTCTAGGCATGCACACAAATCTATATAAACTTGGCTTGCAAATATTATCAAGTAATTGATCAATAAAGGTATATAATAATCATCAGCTACACTGATGGAATTCAGTTTCCTATAATCAGTACACATCCTAAACGAGCCATCTGGTTTCTTCTAATACACAAGAACTGTAATGACTTGGACTGGGCTCTGCCAATCCGTGCTGCAACAAACATTCAATTCCTTTTTCAAAACATCTCGATGAAAAGGGGATACATGATAAGCTCTTTGCTTGAATGGCTTAGCATCTTCTCTGATCTTTATCTCATGCTTTGTCAAGTCGGTACACTTAGGTAGTGTCTGTAAAAATCTCAGGAAACTTTGGAATCATCTCAATTAACTCTTTGCTTTGTTCAACATTTAGATGTTTTAGTTTTTTTTCAAATTTTCTGATATTGAAAATTATTCATCTTGTTTTCAGCTCCCAACTCTTGATCAACTGAAGTTGTAAACCTCAGTTCTAGTCTCTGAACAAAAATTTAAATGTATCTTCTTAGTTTTTAGTTTCAGTCACATAAGTTCGATCATAACTTTTCTGTTATCCTATAAGGACCTTGAAATTTATTTGTAAAGGGAAACCTTTTCACTGGTAAAAACTGAACTCCAACACTAACATTTCTTAGCTTAGTCTTAAATTACTTTCTTTTCATTTTCTTTTGGCTTGTCTTCATATTTTCTAAAGAGAATTTTCTAATTTCTTTTAACCTTTTCCTCAAGTTCTTCAAATATTCTATTTGGACTTCCTCTTGATTTTCTTCCCAGTTCTCTGCAAGAATTTTCAACGGACCTCCCACGTCTCGACCGAAAATCATTTCATTTGGCAAACATCCCATACTTTCTTGACTCATTATCATACTTGGTTAACATTCTTTTCAAAGTCTGGTGGGACATACTTTTCCAAAGTCTTTCCAAGGCTCCTTGAGCCTCTGGGTAGTAAGCGGTAGATAACTGTTGTTTCACTCCTAACAAGTTCATCACATTCTGGAATATTTTTGAGGTAAAAGTTCGTTCCTCTATCACTTTGTATAATTTCTGGAATTCCAAACTTGGAGAAAAATTCCACCAACTTCTCAGCAATTACCTTTGCACTTATACTTCTTACAGGAATCGCCTCAGGATATCTTGTTACGGGACACATTAATGTCAACAGATATTCATGTCCTTTCTTCGTTTTCGGAAGTGGACCAACCACATCTATATCACCTTGTTAAAGGGTTCTCCTCTAACTTCTATCAGTTGTAGGGGAGCCTTTTGAATAGTTTCATTTGGTTTTCCAGCTATCTGGCATGTATGACACTCCCTGCAAAATTTGCTAACATCCTTGTGAAGTCCAGGCCAAAAAAAAAAAAATACTTCATAACCTTCTCAACAGTCTTTCTTATTCCCATATGTCCAGACTCGTGCGCTACTGCTACCACTTGCTTCCTCAATGGGCTATGGAATCAAAATTTGATGATATTCACCCTATTCAGCATTTCCTGGTATATCTGCAGGTCGATGCTTCCTCATTAGCAATCCTTCCTTTAGATAATAACAGGTAGAAGTTTGTTGCATCTCTTCTTGATCAACAACTCTGAAGAACAGATCAGCCAACGTTGTATTCCTCTTCTGCAGTTCCACTAGCTTCTCTCTAGTCACTTGTCCAACTTCAAGGGTTGAACTCTCAATATCTGCTAACTCTGCTTCTGTAGTTTCACTACTGTCTTCAGGAACATTTTGACTACGCTGAGTCTCTTCACCAATAATAGGATTCTCTTCTTCTTCGGAAATCTCTTCATTACTAACACTAGGGAAAACTTCACTTTCCTGGAACAGCTCTTCTAAGCTCAAAGATCCTTCACTTGATCCTTCTGGTGCAGGTGAATCTTCAGTTTCTTCACTTCAAACATAGTTCTCTTCATACTCTGGTAGTTACTCAACTTGGAAACAGGTAAATCTACCATGTAGGGCTAAACTTTAACGTTTGTCTGTCACTATAGGACAAGGAATGAAGGGAACACCACCAAATTCATTACCCAGTAAAACATGCACACCTTCAACAGCTAGTGAGTTCTTTACAGCAAAATCAACATTCCCTGTCACCAATTCACAGGACAGGTGCAAGCAGCATATAGGAGTTACCTCTTCTCCTCCTATACCCTTCAAAATAACTGAATCTCCGGTGAGATTCTTCTCCAACTGTGGGTGCCCACCACGAACTACCACACTATGGTTACTTCCTGTGTCATATAATATCTTCACTGGTACCTGTACAATCAAAGAGGGGGTTGTCAGCATACCTTCATAGATATATGGCTTAAAAACCTTCTCACTGTTCAGCCACTCACTACTGGAAGTTGCATTTGACTGGATGCTAAGCACTCTGCTTGTCTCGTTTCAGTTTTCCCCACACTGTTCTTCGTAGTTGGCTTTACCTGGTTACCCCTTATCACCTGTCCAACTGGCTTAACCTGCTGGTGTACCTTGAAACAAACTCGACTATAATGTCCTACTCTTCGACACTTGTAGCAAACGACATTAGTTGTCTGCATCTGTCTTGAGAACAGACTAGAAGGTGAGGGTTTAACATTCCACTGCTGTGGGGCATATCCTGGCTTTGTACTGGTATAGTTATTAGAAGGGTTTCTCACATCACTGTTCTTAAAACTCGACTGAAACCTATAACCTGTGAATTGTTGGTTCTGGTACTTGACATTATAATTCTTTTTGCTGGATATTGTGTTATAGTCCTCACTCAGAGTAGCAGCTTTATCAAGTTTCTTCACCTCTCTCTCTCAAATAAACTCCTATTTGTTCAGGAATTCCTCTTAGATAGTGCTCTAAGACCACTAATTTTTCAAGTTCGTCCATAGACTTAACTTTAGCCGCCTCCAACCATCGTTTAAAACATCTTTTTACTTTGTAGGCATAATCCAAGAAAGTTATCTTGTCATCCTTTCTCAAAGATCTGAATCTTTCATTATAATATTCAGGGGTCATCTGATAAACTTGCAGCACATTGTGTTTGAGTACCTTGTACTCTCTACACTGATCAGCTGATAAGGCTAAATAGGCACTTCTTCCTTTACCAATGAGAACACTCTGTAACAAGACTGACCATGTATCCTCTGGCCATCCCATACCTGAAGCCACTTTTTCAAAGTGATCAAAAAACTCGTCTGGAGCTTCTTCTGTAAACTTTGGAATTAACTTCTGCACTCTTACTACATCAAACACAGGATCTGCATTACCTTGGATATACTTATAAGGGTTTACAGGTAGTATGGATCGAGCTCTAATTAACTCCAACTCCCTTTCATGTTTTGCTCTTTCTCTATCTTCTTTTGCTCTTTCTCTTTCTTTTTTTTTTTTTTTGCTCTTTCTCTTTCTTCTTCTTCATCTTGCCTCCTTGCTCTTTCTCTATCTTCTTTTTCTTTATCAGCCTGCATCTGCAGCCTAAGTAAGTTTTCTTCTGATTCTAGCAGCTTCAGTCT
>NC_089761.1:10262305-10287305 GCF_040412425.1 Macrobrachium rosenbergii
TCACAGTATACAAAACAATTGATGACAAAATACCAATATCATCATTTTTATTAGCCCAATGCCTGGCACCTTCAGCAATATCCAACACACAATTTAACAAACTACAAGAAAATACAAAACACAGTTATGAAGGAATCATCCTTGGCAGTAACATCAATCCAACACCAATAGAACTGTTTACCTTAAAACCAAGTCTTATTTACCATCAGGCAAAAAAAATTAGACATGAGAGGCACACAAGTGAATCGAGAAATTTCCAGGTTCGTCAGCCCATGTTATTACCTTGCAGAGAGTCCACCCTCCAACACACAGGCAAACTTGAATACACCACACATACACTATAAAATATCTTGAATTTTGGACCACCATGAAAGAAACATCACATTCAAATACAAAAAGAAATTTATTTACTTTATCAACCAGAAAAGCATACTTCCTAATAACCTTTCAATGACAAAATACTTATTGAACCCAATTTATTTTTATGTTAACACAGCTATTAAGATTTGAGAGTTCCTGACTATTCATGTATTCAACAATCACTAAACACCTTTACAAAATTAACACATTGACAACACCCAAATTTACAAACACTGTCCACCTCTGACTGTAATTAGTCCCCACTAACTGGTACATCTCTTAGTGATTGGGTCCCTAACTTGGCAGCCCTTAGGTCACAAGAAACAACATCCAAACTACCACACAGTTATGGTTTGATCCAGTAAGCTGCTGTCCTCCTTTTGGGAGATTGATTTATTCTTCAGGCTGGCATAACAGTCCAGTCTGGAGAACCACAACTGGTAAGGTGTGATTACCTGTCGGTCTGCCATTGATCCTTGGTTAAAAGTTATTTGCCAAGGGGCCCTTGGCTGTCCAACTGGTAAAGTGTGATTACCTTTGGGAAGGTCTCAGAATATTGATTGTTGAGACCCGTGATTTTAAGTCAGGCTGTGTTTGCCCTAACTTTCCACCGACTTTTGAGCTCACTTAAGGGAAGCAGTTTATTTTTTTGATAATTGTTTAGTATGTAATAAGTTAGGTTATTCTGACTTTTCGACATTCTATTACTTTAAAGTGTAATTGCATAGTCTGTCTTAATTTGGTGTAAATGTGTTTGTTATTCGATGTTTTCAGTGTGTGGTTGATTTTTGTGTTTATTTAATGTATTTTGTAAGAGGCTCAGTGGTCATTTTTTTATCTAAAAGTTTGTATTAAATATTAAGGTTTTATTTTGGTTTTACTTTATTGTCCTTGATTCCATCTCTGTACACTCTGTTGCGGCCATTGCACCTATTGTGGACTTGGTCGTTAGTGACTTTATTTTGTATTTTAAGAGACTTGTGCATGTTTGATGGGCGTGGGCCCATAACATTTGAAGTGACCTTTTGCCAGGATTTGTCAGATCCTGTAGTCATTGGAGTGTATAGAGTGGATTCTTGGGGTGTTTGCAAGCCAGTAATACCTTCTCTCCTAATTTTTGTGTTGATCGGTGTTTATAATTTTTTTTTGACCGTGGTAGGATATTTGTGTGGTTATTGGTGTTCAGTGTATTGGTTTGTTTTTGGGTATATTTTGAGATACATTTATATATTTACTTGTGTGCAATTATTTTACTATGGCTGATTTGAATATCCTGAGCTCTTGAGTGGAGAGGGGTGGCAGACAGGTTGGCAGACTTGAATAAGCCTGATTTAGAGTGTGTAGCAGAATTTGTTGAAATTGAAAATCCTGGTCTGTTAGGAAGGGCTTGTTGCTTCTTAATGTTTATGAAAAGGTTAAGGTGATGAAGGCAGAAGGTAAACCAGAGACTAGGCAGGTGGAGGAAGCGGTGTCAGTAGAAATTTTAGATTGGCAGATTCAGTTGAAAAGAATGGAAATAGATCTCCAAAGGTTGAAGGCTGAGGAGAGAGAAAGAGAGAGAGAGCACGAACTTGCTATGCAAGCATTGAGTAATAGGGGTTCTTCTTCTTCCCAACATAATATGTCTGCAAATGCCTTGTATTAATCTAACTGAAGCTCTAAAGTTAGTCCCAAATTTTCAGGAAGTCAACGTGGCAGAGTTTTTTGTTTCTTTTGAGAGGATAGCTCAAGGTTGGAGTGGCCAAAGGAGTATTGGACCACTTTATTCAGAGTAAATTGTTAGGTAAGGCCCAGAAAGTTTACGTTACCTTGGACGAAGATCTGTCCTCAGATTATGATTCTGTGAAGGCCATAGTTTTGAAGGCTTACGAGTTGGTACCGGAAGCTATACTGACAACGCTTCAGTAATTTACAGAAGGAAAGAGGGCAGACTTTTGTAGAGTTCGCCAGGGCTAAAGAGCAGTTTGCTGGCGACTGGTTAAAGTCTAAGGAGGTGACGGACTTTGAGAAATTAAAAGAATTGATTTTGGTTGAGGAGTTTAAAAGGTCCATGCCTAATGAGGTGAAGGTACACTCGAAGAGTTAAAATTAGAAACTTTACAGGAGGTGGTTATTGTAAGTGATGAGTACCTCCTCTCTCATAAAAATGTGATAGGGAGGTACCCAGAAATGAGAAATCTGGTTGGGTGAGAGTTAACAGGAGTAGTAATCAGAACAGGTATAACAGGCCCAATGATAATTGTGGTTCTCGGTACTACTCCTGTTAACAGCTATAAAGGCAGACCACAGATAACCCAGAGAGGTTGGGAAACTTTTGACTTGTTTCTTCTGTCATAAGAAGGGACACGTCAAGAGCATGTGTTATGCATTTAAAAGGTCACAAAGAACCGAAAGACGACCGGTAATGGCCATTCGAAGGAATGAGAACGAGTCAGTGGCTGAGAACTCTAATAATCAATGACTAGGCAATAATAAGTCACTGGCTGCTTTTCAGAAATTTTTGTCTATTGGTTTTGTCCGCTCTGGGAATTCTGACTGAGCAAAGAAAGGTTAAAATTTTGCGTGACACTGGGGCTGCTCAGTCTTTAATTCTCAGAGAATCCTTGCCTATTGATTTAGAATGTTCAAATAAGGAATATGTTTTGTTAAGTGGTTTTCCAGATACGGTCAGGTCTTACCTGGTTGAGAGTTTTTTTATCATGCCCGTCTTTTTCAGGTTATTTAAAACTGGCCATTATTGATAAATTTCCTATTAAAGATGTGGATTTGGTGTTAGGAAATGATGTCGCCCTAATAAATAAAACTTTCCCTATTGTATTAAATTCCGTAATGAAATATCTGTAGTCACTGATCGAAGGCTAGTAGTGTTGACTCTGCAGAGTCGGTAGTTGATGTTGATTTGAGTAGTTTAGATCGTAGTGATAGCTTAGTTGTAGATAGTGATGTGTTGGATAATAAAACTTAATTGGACTACTTAGAACTTATTACAGCTCAGAAAGCAGATTTTAAAGACCTCCAGTTGAGTTCTGGCGAAATTACTGATTTGACTGTCCCTCGATTTAAGATAATTAATGATATTTTGTATAGAATAAGTAGACCTTTTTGATGCCATTAATACAGGTTGTGAAATTGTTAAACAGATTGTGGTTCCTTTTGTTTATCGAAAGGAGTTAATGACATTGGCTCATGAAAATGGTTTGGCTGGTCATTTTGGTGTTTTTAAACCACTTTAAATTGTGTGAAAATTATTTTTGGCCTAAGATGAAAGATGATGTTAAAAATTTGTAAATAGTTGTGATGCATGTCAAAAGGTCGGGAAGCCTAATCAACCAATTCCAAAAGCACCATTACATCCTATTCCTGTTGTTTCTGAACCTTTCAGAGAGGTAATTATTGACGTGGTTGGTCCTTTACCAAAAACTCGTAGTGGCAATCAGTATATTTTAACAATTATGGATAGGATGTCTCGATATCCTGAGGCAATACCACTACGAAATGTAAAATCTGTTAAAATTGTTGAAGTATTAATTGAATTTTTCACCAGGTTCGGAATGCCCAAAGTAATTCAGTCCGATTGTGGGTCTAATTTTCTGAGTAAATTATTTAGGAGAAGATGGCTGAATTAAAAATTAAACATGTGACTTCTTCTCCGTACCATCCTGAAAGTCAAGGTGTTTTGGAACGATTTCATCAAACCATGAAGTCTATGATAAAAAATATTGTTTGGTTAATGGTTCCGAATGGGATAAGGAACTACCTTATTTATTATTTGCATTTCGGTCAGTGCGAGTCAATCTTTAGATTTTCACCTTTCAGCCTTATTTTTGGTCATTGTGTGCGTGGTCCATTGGATGTGGTTCGTGAATCTTGGGAGGGGGACGCCCTGATATAAATTTATTAGATTATGTTAGTAATTTGGGTGATAAATTAACGAAGGCTTGGAAGTTTGCTGGCGAAAATTTATTGTGTAGCCAAAAGAAAATGAAATACTTTTTTTGACAGAAAGACTAAGGAGCGTAATTTTGTAGTGGGTGATAATGTTTTGGTATTGCTTCCCATTCCAGGAAACCCTTTAAAAGCTTCATTTTCAGGACCGTGGAAAATTTTAAAGAAAGTAAGTGATGTTAATTATTTAGTTGAAACTCCTGAAAGGAGGAGACCCTACCAGCTGTGTCACATAAATATGTTAAAAGTTTATAAAGGTCGTGACAAAGTTATTCCTGTGGCATTAGTTGGTGATACTACAAAGTGTAATGGTATTAATTCTTTTCTTTTTCCAGACGTGAGTAATTTTGATGATGATTGTTTTGATGGTGCTGAATGGCCTAATGATAATGAACATTCTTTAGAAAATTTTTCAGAAATGGTTTCACATTTGAATTTAGTAGAACAGGGATCTTTGAAAAAGTTAGTTTTTAGTTATAAGGATTTATTTTCGGATGTTCCAGGACAGACCACTGTCCTTGAACATGATGTGGATGTGGGTAACGCAACTCCGGTAAAACAATCCCTTACAGGTTAAATCCATTTAAAAATGATGTTGTGGATAAAGAGGTTGATTATATGTTACGACACGGGCTGATCGAACCCAGCAACAGTCCATGGTCTTCACCTGTTGTTTTGGTAAAGAAACAGGATGGTCAATTCAGGCTTTGTTTTGATTACCGCAAAGTCAACGAGGTCACAAAGCCTGATAGTTATCCTTTACCCAGGATAGAGGACTGTATTGACAGGATAGGGAATTCAAAATATATAACTAAATTTGATTTGTTAAAGGGTATTGGCAAGTTCCGCTGTCCAAACGGGCACGGGATTTGTCAGCGTTTGTAACGCAGCGAGGACTCTACCAATGTAAAGTAATGCCTTTTGGGATGAAGAATGCCGCTGCAACCTTTCAAAGGTTAATGAATACTTTGGTCCAAGGTTTAGAGGGGTGTGTTGTTTATATTGATGATATTGTGATTTATAGTGATGACTGGGACACCCATCTTAAACGTATTAAGGCCTTTATTTCAGGTACTTAGGAAAGCTGGTTTGGTTATAAACCTAAAAGAGTGAGTTTGCCAAAGCAAAGGTTGTATATTTGGGTCACGAAGTAGGATTTGGGAAAGTGGCTCCAAAACAGGCAAACGTAGACTCTATTAGACATATTGAAATACCGAAGTGTCGCAGGGATGTCAGAAAATTCCTGGTTTAGTAGGGCATTATCGTAGATTTGTTAAGAATTTTTCTGATATCGCTGAGCCCTGACTAATTTATTACGTAAGAATGTGACTTTTGTATGAACTAATGATGCCCAAAATGCCTTTGAAAAATTAAAGCAGGTCCTAATGAATTTCCCTATTTTGAAAGCTTCTGATTTTGACGTTCCTTTTCGCTTGCTACTGATGCGAGTGATGTTGGGGTTGGAGCAGTTTTGTTGCAGGAAGATGCTCATGGAGTATCTAATCCTGTTGCCTATTTCTCCAAAAAAGTTATCCCCGGCACAACGGAAATACTGACTGTAGAGAAAGAGACTTTTGGGATTAATTTTAGCTGTTAATCATTTTCAGGTGTATTTATCCTCACAGGACTCTGATTAAAATATTAACGGATCATAATCCGTTGGTTTTCTTGAACAGGTTTAGGAATAAAAATCAACGGTTGATGCGTTGGAGCCTCCTGCTCCAGGAATGGAATTTAGCTTTTCACACATTCCAGGCAAAAGTAATGTTGTCGCTGATGCTGTCACGCATCAGTGACTGATCGATAGGCTGATTTGAGAAAAAACCTTTGTTCTTCAGTAAAGTTGTTTTGTATATACTTATATTAATTGATTTGATTAATCCTATAAATTTATTGAATGTACAGGTTTCAGGTGTGTTGTTTCCAGGTGTGTTGTATAATGTTGTGTCAGGTGTTTTTTTTGTTTATGAAATAATTTAGGATTAAGTATTTAAGATTAAGATGTTAAATGTCGTGATTTGCAGGTTTTTCTTCGGTGTCGTCTTTGATTAAGAGTGGTTATGGGTACTTTGATTTCTGTTTACTTTAGTATGTGTTATTGGTGGAGGCTTAATTTTAAGGTGTTACCATTGTCTTGTGTATGTCCAGGTTAATTTTAAGGTGTTACCATTGTCTTGTGTATGTCCAGGTTAATTTTAAGGTGTTACCATTGTCTTGTGTATGTCCATTAATGATGTGTGTATTTAAGGCCCAAACCCTTTTAGTGTGAGGACGCTCTCTGAAGTGTAGAGGCACTAAAACTGAGTGAAGTGAAGTGAAAAGACGCTCTTTGAAACTCAATGAGTTGCAAAAACAAACAGTGTTGAGTGTGACGCTCTCTGGAGTGAAAAGAGGCATTATTGAAAGTGTTGTGAAGGGCCACAATATTGAGTGTGTAGTAAAATCATTGATATGTGAACAGTGTGTTACGTTTTTTTTTTTTTTGGTGATTGATGGTTAGTTTTATAAATCATTAATCATATACTGTTATGTCCCTGTTCTTTATTTATGCCAATGGTCCACATTAATTTTTCTTTACATAGCTTAGATAGGTCACGGGCTCACGGGTCTGTAGCACAACACAGCCGTTTTTTAGGCGCTACAGGCTGGTGTATGAGTGGTGACCTAGACTAAGTTAAGGTTAATCTATTAAGGTTTTGGTCCTTATTTTTGTTTGACTGATATTTGTGTTTTCAGAATAATTTAGCCAGGTCACGGGCTCACGGGGTCTGTAGCACAGCATGGTCGTTTTTAGGCGCTACAGGCTGGTGTATGAGTGGTGACCTTGGTTGAGGTAACACTAGCCCCATTGTGGTCGATTTATATTTTTGTTGTCGGTTATCTAGGTTTAGTCTAATAATAGGTTAGTCTTGTTAACATTGCTGCTCTGCTAACCTGTGCCCACCACTCCACTTGTGAGTTCATGGGGATATTACCATATTTCTTCATATGTTGATACTGATGTTATTTTTGGCGTGGTCACTATAATGTGTTTAATTTAACATAAATTAATTTGTTTTGAATAAGTCACTTTGGCAGTAATTATTTTTTTTTGGAACGTAATGACCCTGTTTCCTCCTCCCCGACATTTCTGACTTGTTGTATAGTTTTAATTACAATGAGCTTGTTTTATTTTCATGTGTGGTGTTGGCTTCTCATCCGGAGCTGTATTCGGCGCTGTCTCGCCAGGACTGAGGCAGTCGTTTCTGGACCATTAACATTGTGAGGGCTTGACTTATTTTGGGATTATCTGCCTTTCTTCAGTTGCCGCTGCTGTCCTCCTTTGAGAGATTGATTGTTCTACAGTCTGCGCCCTTGGTTCAGTTATTTTGCCAAGGGGACCTCTCCGCCAATTGGTAAGGTGTGATTACCTGTCGGACGACCGTGTACATTGATTGTCTTGCGACATTAAAGTGATTCATTCTTCAGTCTGCGCCCTTGGCCCAGTTATTTTGCCAAGGGGACCTCTCTTACGTTTGGTAAGGTCTTAAGAATATATAATATTCCCCTCGACCCGTGATTTAAAGGCTGTGTTAGCCACTACCACCGTTTAGAGCTCACTTAAGGGAAGCAATTTATTTTTCGTTAGTGATAGGTATTTAGTGTGTAATAAGTTAGGTTATTCTGACTTTTCGACATTCTATTACTTTCAGGGCCCTCTATTTAAAGTGTAATTGCATAGTCTGTCTTAATTTGGTGTGTGTTTGTTATTTGATGTTTTCAGTGTGTGGTTGATACTGTGTTTATTTAATGTATTTTGTAAGAGGCTCAGTGGTCATTTCTTTCTAAAAGTTTGTATTAAATATTAAGGTTTTATTTTCAGTTTTTCTTTATCCTCCTTGATTCCATCTCTGTACACTCTGTTGCGGCCATTCCACCTATTGTGGACTTGGTCGTTAGTGACTTTATTTGTATTTTAAGAGACTTGTGTATGTTTGATGGGCGTGGGCCCATAACAATATACACACATGACTGAAGCATACTATATATATATATATATCACTATATATATATATATATATATATATATATATATATATATATATATATATATATATATATATATATATATATATATATATATATATATATATATAATATATTTAAGATCTCTGGAAATATTTAAGAATGAAATTGCTAGTCCCACGCCCTATTTATTGGACCCAGCAGATGCAGGTACCCATTTCAGCATCCACACACGTTTGTGTGTATATGTACATGTGTTTTTGCATAATTATCATTCATCTATAAAGCAAAAATTAAGACTGATAGGCAAAGGTTAATTGCCTACAGAAATGTAATGATTTGTCATGTATGCTCCATTAAATAATTAACATATTTACAGGTTAAAGGCTAATTATGAATATTATAAGAAACAGCAGATCTACCTTACTGTAAAAACAGTTGTCAGCTAACAAGCTTTCGGTTGAAAAAATCTATTTCATTTTGCAACGTCTAAAAGTATTCTTACAAAGAGGAAAATCTTAGAATCATATAATGTATCCTCACAGAATTATACTTTCAAAAATCTTTGCAATGTTGAAAGGAAGATAGTTAACTCACCGTTGTTCATGTCAGCCAGCAAGAGCCCTGTAACCGACAGAAGAAGCGCGCCACAGCCGATGAGACAAGTGGTCACGACTGACTTTCTTCCCAGACGCTTCGTAATCGGAGCTGTCAGGCTGTAAGCAGGTACCTCGAAGGCTCCCAGCAGGGCCATGTAGAGGAAAGGAGAGCTGCGGTCGTAAGAAAAGGATTTCCTGAGACGACTGCCCGACCACGAAACATTATCGGGAGAATATATAATCACAAGAATGACCTATCAAGTCATTTTTTGAGAAAATCGGTTGCGTTTTCCTTACCTGAATGAACTCGAACTCAGTGGCAATCCCAGGTACACGACTCCTTGCAGAAGCCACACAACAACCAGTACCAGTGTCACTTTCCTGATGATTTTCGTTCTCAGGAGAGCCACAGGTCCCGCCCACCAAGAACCAACTCCGTCATCTAGGCCTAGCGCATTGAAAGACCTGCTACAGCTCAGTTCATTGCCTCCAGTTGCTTGGGTCTTGCCTGAGTTTAAGTGGAGTGGTGGCACGCTTCCATTGTGTTCATCCTTCGTCTTCTGCGTCTGTGACTTATTCAGATTCTGTGGTTTGGTAAATGGAATCACAAATAAGAGTTAGCGGTGACATGGAAAGTTAGTAGATAATCAGTCATGATGTCAGTGGGAAAATAATTCATAAAGTTAAAGGGAAATACGTGTCTGCACTTACATGTACTTAGGAAGGCGTAGAGATAATTAACAGATAAAGTTCAATTCAGGAAAAGAACATCATTGTCTACCATAAAAGCCATCCAGAAATATCTGGATGACTTTTACAAATATAAAGCAATTTTTGAAACTGAGACATTGCAACAGACACGTAGATGATGGTGAAAGTCTGAGCTGTTCTTGAAAAAATTTCTTAAAAGCAGCATTAGCAAGGACAAGGCCATTGTGAAGGATTACAAAATACACTGGAAGTTGTGCACTACAGCATTTGAGTGCTAAATGAAGGTACATTGTATTATTATTGTTATTATTCAGTAGATGAAACCTATTCATATGGAACAAGCCCACAGGGTTCATTGATTTAAAATTCAAGATTCCAAATAATATGGTGTTCATTAGGAAGAGGTAAGAGGAAGTATAGGGAAATACAGAAAGAGATCCTACTTATTAAAAAAACGAAAAAACAATAATAAATAGATAAATAGATAAAAATGTATTCAAATGCAAGAAGAATAGTATTAGGGTAGTAGTGTATTGCAGTTTAGCTTGAACTTCTGAAGTTCCACCTGCACGACATCCTCTGGGAGGCTGTTCCACAGTCCAACGGTTGGAGAATAAAGGCCCTCTGGAACTGAGAAGTTCGAAAGCGAGGCACTTTTACTGCATATTGGTGCTGCTGTTCAGTGAATCTGGTTGCTCTCGGCAGATAAAAGGGATCAGGGATCAGGGATCAATTGTGAATGTGAAAGATCTCTGCTGAAATACAACTTAGGAAAAAGTGACAGACAAGAGACCATCCGTCGAAGGACCAAGTCATAACTGCTCTATCCAAACCACTCTATCCAAAAGAGATGAATCTCTGGCAGAGGCAGACATCCACACCGGAGAACAGTATTCCAGTAAAGGAGCAAAGGTAGGACAAATGACCTAAAAGAGGTTGCGTTGATTTTGTCACTGTTATGAATATATGAGGCCTTACATAATCTTTTGTGTGGCACTTGCTGAAACTTTCATTAAATGTTTCTCAAAAGTTAGATGTGTGTCAAAAGTTACACCTAGAATAGCTCCAGACTCAATCAGCAAAGTTCCATCCACCTGAAGGGGAGGATGGGGTGGGAAATCTGTACGAGATCTGCCAATCAATAGTGCTTTCGTTTTACTGGAGTATAGCCTCATACCCCACCGATTACACCATTCCCTGATCCGGTCTATGTCCCGAATGAGGGCAACTTCATTTCTTATAAGTGGAGACATTACCACACCCACAAGCGTTGCATCATCAATCTTGTTTTGCAGGCCAACAACCATATCACCTGTATACAATAAAAACAACAGTGGACCAAGAACACTGCCCTGTAGCACTCCAGACACAAAAGATCTTGGTTCACTAAAGATCCCGTCTAGCTGCTGCTTACCTGTAAGGAACTCTTGAAGTAATCCTAAGCATATCCACCCACTCCAAGATTCTGAAGTTCATAAATAAGTGCCTTGTGATTTACTAAATCGAAAGCAGCACTAAAATCTATTTGAATCACTCTGCACTCAAAACGCTTACCAAGGTGCTCTCGCAAATGGCATGTCAAGCCTAAAAGAGCATCGCAGGTACCCATCTGCTTCCTGTATGCATATTGACCATAAGCTAACAATCCTTTAGATTCCACAGTGGCATAAAAATAAGTTTTTCAACAACTTTGGAGAGCACATGGAGAATGGTGATTGGTCTGCAGTTACTGCAGTCTGCAGATATGCCACTCTTTGGAACAGGCACTGTATTACTAAGCTTGTGCTCATCCGCAAAGATACTATGTCAACATAAAAATCTATAAAATCATGTAATTTTGGGAGACAACGCGCTAGAAACTTTTTTTAAAAACAAAGGGAAGAAACCATCAGGATGTTCTCCGCCCCAGCTATCAAGATTATCCTGAATTTTCTTAACATCCCTGGAGCGAAATGCAAATTTTTCAGCCTTTTACCTATGGTCAGTAACCAATCTACCATCGTCTATTAGTAGAGGTAGAATGGAAGACGAGCCTGACCCAAAGATAAATGATGCCAACTTGGTCCACCACAGATGAGGCTGAGTAATTATTATTTTAAAAAACTACTTTAATCACTCCGATCTGCTAATGGCTGTGCACCCTAAGAATTCTTGCCCTGTGAAGATTTGACTGAATACAGTAATGATACAGTTCAGTATATCTATCGAGTACTTAAATAAGGCACATGTTAGTATTTCCATAAACATCCAGCATGCATTGATTGTGTACATAAAGATGCCCGAATGTAAATTCAAGAATGTAAATAAATGAGAGTCATCCTACCTGATACACAGAGTGAACTAAGACACTGACATCCAGTTCTTGAGAGAGATTCGGCCGATTGAGTTTCACAGCTCTCTGGAGAACCTTGATGGCTTCTTCCAACCGTCCTTTCACAATGAGCCAGCGTGGGGATTCATCTATTAAGCTGGGAGACATAATTCATTCATTTTCAGACTATAATTCAGGAGTAATACACAGTCACAAACCCTTTTGTTACTGTGGAGTTTTGTATGTCAATGTTACATAGGAATAGAGACGGTCCTTAACTCTTGAAATTACAGTAGTAGTGAAATAAAATCTAGATTAAGACTAAACTTCAACGAAAGAAAAGCGTTCTCTGAGATATGTGTCCAAAAGTTATCAAGTTGAAGCATCAAATGAAGTTTTAATTGATACATGAAATGAACGATACAGGTCAAAGACTCAACACTTTATTCACTACACTAGCATTTTCGACAAGCCATGATGAGTAAAGGCCACATAAAAGATTCAGTCTTGTGGTCCCTGCAGAAGTATCATCTGTCAGGGACATAACTAGGGCAGACTCAAGAAACTCAACTGTTTACTCACAACATAAGCACTAGAAGCACTAGACAAGGCCAAGAGGCTGCTGCTTGGAGAATACGCCAGTCCCTGATCCAGTAAGCTAACCCAGCTAGACCTATCATCATCAAGGCATAAGGCAAAGCAAGAAAAATGCCTACTGTCGTGCGCAGACTCGGGTTGCATATTTCCATTGCTGTAAAGCAGAATTAGCGTTGAAAACTCCTTTACTATAGTTAGCATTCATGAAAGAGCGCCTAAGTTAGATTTTCATTTATATGAGAATCAGCAGAAGAATGAAAGAATTGCTTACAAATAATGAAAGCAGGGTAGATCATGATGGTGTTAAAAACTCCCAAGAGAAACCTAGTCAGCATCACAAGCCAGAACCATCGTGAAAACACCAGCAGTACAGTGAAACCTGTTGTCAACAGAGCACCAGTTTTTATGGACCATCTCCGACCATATCTGCAGAAGAAAATTAGAAAATGGGTATTTCAATATTAGTGGTACTGGAAAACTGAAAACATTTAACCAGGTTTTTGGAGATATGATGTTGCACTTGAACTATCACAAACCAGCAATATCTTCTGTTGTACGAAGCTCACAAGGCTTTCATGAATATTCGGGAGGCTTTCTATTATTGTAACATTTCATTCGAACAACAGGCCACTCTTGCTTTTTCGGGTGTTATTCATGCGCATCTTTTAAAAGTTGCTTTTTTTTCTGATAGAAGCTCGTTTTACTCTTATTATGTATTTATTCTTATAACCCACCAGCATTGTCGACCTAAATTGTTGTGATACAAGTTGGATAAACCAATAAATAAAATAAACCTTATAGTTTGGTTCCATTGAGCCTATTTATAAGTTCTATTTTCCTGTTAACTTTGTCTTTCACCAGCCTCTAGAACATCTTGCCATCAAACTTCAAAACTTTCAATGACAAATTTTAGTCGCTCAACCTACTTTTCTCTTATTGCTGGCTTTTCCAGTAAGTACATATTCTACCAGCTCTAGAAAAATCGAAATATAATATTTATACAGAAAGGAACTCAGACGCACGTTCACAAAGAGGAGATACAAGGAAATGTTGAAATGTTGAAATGTTCGTAGGAATCTTATCATTGAAATAGGTTACGGGACTAACCTGTCCGCCGTTAGCGCCCCCAGGATGGCCCCCAGGAAACATCCAGCAGTGTAGATGGTCTGGAAGAGTGGAGAGAGCTGAGCTCTCTCGCATACCAGGTTCCACTGGAAAAGGGATATTACACCCATTGCATAAATTCATTCAGAAGGTAATCTATCATTAAGCGCTTTAGTGAACTTCAATTTTCTGCCTGTGCTAGGTAACATTAGTTGACAATTTGCAATTCATATTTTCCATGAACTATTTCACCCAAACTGTTGAGTAAGTCTTGAAATTGATTTCTAATATTTGACAATTTCATCAACTATTTTGTCACCTACATTTTACATAGTCTTGGACTTGATGTAGCATACATGTATATAAATCTTTAGAAAATTTAAACATGTCAGTAAGGGTTATTTGACGCAACAGTCAACAAAAACTTGAAAAACCCGTTAAGTAATGATCAATCACGTCAAGTTTCATCATAAAGAATACATTTATAAAATGCAAACTAATACTGGACTGGAAAATCAACAACACATGAAACTAAAAAAAAAAAAACACTAAATGATTAAAAGAAAATCAGTTGAGAACAACTGACCTCCATTGTAATCGTAGAGTGAAAAACAGACGTATCATAAATCCACTTCTCACAGGGCACAATCTGCTCGTGGCCGGTGGAATCTTCCTTTATCATCTCACACTGGGAGCTTGGGGAGAACATTTCGAGAACTGAAGGCTAACGGACCCCAAAGATATGAGGAATTTGAATTATGTGCAACAGATGGTACAAATGATAAGCACAGACATGCCTCTAAGAGAGCTTACTGCTCATGTCACAAATTAACAAATTGGCAGATTGTATCTTTGGTTTATACATTGAGGAGACGTAAGAAATTGACCAGTTAACCCTTTGGTTTATACATTGACGAGACATAAAAAACTGACAGATTAACCCTTTGGTTTATACATTGACGAGACATAAAAAGCTGACCGATTAACCCTTTGGTTTATACACTAATGAGACATAAAAAATTGACCGATTAATCCTTTGGTTTATACATTGATGAGACATAAAAAGCTGACCGATTAACCCTTTGGTTTACACACTGATGAGACATAAAAAACTGGCCGGTTAACCCTTTGGTTTATACACTGATGAGACACAAAAAATTGACAGATTAACCCTTTGGTTTATACATTAAAGAAATAAAAAATTGGCCGATTAACCCTTTGGTTTATACACTGATGAGACATAAAAACATGACAGATTAACCCTTTGGTTTATACATTGATGAAACAAAAACCTGACCGATTAACCCTTTGGTCTATACGCTAATGAGACACAAAAAATTGACAGGTTAACCCTTTGGTTTATGCATTGACGAGACATAAAAATTGACTGATTAACCCTTTGGTTTATACATTGACGAGACATAAAAACTGACCGATTAACCCCTTTGGTTTATACACTAATGAGACATAAAAATTGACCGATTAACCCTTTGGTTTATACATTGATGAGACATAAAAATTGACCGATTAACCCTTTGGTTTACATACACTGATGAGACATAAAAACTGGCCGGTTAACCCTTTGGTTTATACACTGATGAGACACAAAAATTGACAGATTAACCCTTGGTTTATACATTAAAGAAATAAAAAATTGGCCGATTAACCCTTTGGTTTATACACTGATGAGACATAAAAACATGACAGATTAACCCTTTGGTTTATACATTGATGAAACAAAAACCTGACCGATTAACCCTTTGGTCTATACGCTGATGAGACATAAAAAATTGACAGATTAACCCTTTGGTTTATGCATTGACGAGACATAAAAAACTGACTGATTAACCCTTTGGTTTATACATTGATGAGACATAAAAACTGACCGATTAACCCTTTGGTTTATACATTGATGAGACATAAAAAACTGACTGATTAACCCTTTGGTTTATACATTGATGAGACATAAAAAAACTGACTGATTAACCCTTTGGTTTATACACTGATGAGACATAAAAAATTGACTGATTAACCCTTTGGTTTATGCATTGACGAGACATAAAAAACTGACTGATTAACCCTTTGGTTTATACATTGATGAGACATAAGAAACTGACCGATTAACCCTTTGGTTTATACATTGATGAGGCGTAAAAAAATCCAACCGTTGATTCAGTTACGATGCATCAATACGTCATTTGAAAAATGAGTAGTAAAAAAATCGTCACTAATGTGTGACATACTTCAAATGGAAACCTCTTGAATAGGTCACGGCAGATCATTTAAACAAGCATATTACTGATCACTTATTACCATGCCAAATATAAAAAAATAGTCTATTTAACAGTGTTGCATAACATATGAAATGTAATTTATACCAATAACACATATCATTAGCAAGATGTTCCCTTGGTATTAACAAACTGAAATATCTATATCAATGAATTTACGTTATTTTTTCTTATTGGACGAATACAGACTTTTCGTTTTGTTAACAGTTAATTTTCATTCATAGTTTTGATGTTTATTATATTTTTAATAGCCCATAATAAACTACAGGGTCTGAGTTTCAAAATAACGCCAGAATTGGCCACATAACATAAGTATTAGCATCAACGAAAATCACAGTATCCATCAATCGTGGTCAGTGATTAACGCAGGTGTACTCGTTAGGACTTAAATTGGATTTGCCACTGACCCAAAAGGGTTAATCATTTATGGATAATTTACTGTTAAAAATCAAATGGAAAAGCTCGTTTTTCATGTTGTGACATCATTAGTAAACTTTCATGAAAGCAGTGACATCCCATGAATGTGCCTTAGTAATGGTGAGTCCACATTAAAACAAAGCGTGTCGGCAGTTTATCACATACATATCCCAAACAGGTTGAAAACACGTCAACATCCATAAGAAAGGAGCAAACCTTTGGCAAATGCTGGATGATCATACGAAATGCTAGTTAAAACTGTCAGTATGTCATTGACGTGTATTCAGCTTGTTTGTGATGTATGTGATAAGTTGCCGATATTTATTTATGGCATGTTGGGTTCATGTCACAAACAGGTTGAAAACACGTAAACATCCATATGGGAGGAGCAAACCTTTGGCAAATGCTGGATAATCGTACGAAACGCTAGTTAAAACTAGGCTAACTAACCCATTCAATGGCCTGGTCCAGTTGCTGTCCGCAGTGTCACAGGAATATGGCGTCACGGCGTTCAGGAACTCGCTGCCAATCAGGAAGATCGGGAGGAGTCCGGGAACTGATAAGAAAGAGGAGTGAATCAGGATGCTTACGAGGAGCGAAACTTTGGAATGTAGGATTATAAATGCAGAGGTGTTAGGAGTTTGGATTTCTTGCCCAGGATCGAAGAGGATAAGGGACAGAAGGAAGAGAAATGGGTGTTCAGCTTCAAGGATGAAATGGCGTAGCTGGGGAAATTGCTTAAAACCCAAGGCAACTTGTGTCACTGATTAGTATTGTACTGTATATAGTGTATGATACAAATATTATGTACGTTCTTGATGTCTTGTCCTACCTAACCCCCAGGGCGTACAAACAGGTTTGCAGAAGGAGGGTGGATGTGACATGCCTTCCCTACCCTCCGGATCTCATACCTACCCCACCGCCACCTGGGGCGGACAAACAGGTTTTCAGAAGGAGGGTGGATGTGTTATGTCTCCCCTACCCCACCCCCGATCCCCTACCTACCCCCAAGGGCGGACAAACAGGTTTTCAGGGGAGGGTGGAATGTCATGTCTCCCCTACCCTCCTGATCCCCTACCTAATCACCCCCACCTGGGGTGGACAAACAAGAAAGATCCACTCAGATTTTATTATTATAGATAAAGAGAAGTGGCAAAAAGACAAGTGGAACAGTAATTAGTAGATGAGTGGTAGAAAGAAAAGTAGAATTGCTCAAACCAGGAAGGAAATCGGATAAGAAGGGCACAAAAGAAAAAATGGAAAGAAATTACAAAGAGTGAAGTTTTTGCTTTGACAGCATAGTTCTTATAGCAGGCTCTGAAAAGCAATGGGATGTCCCAATACGAGAATTATTTGGTGACCCTCTTCTAACCCTATTAACAAGGCAACAATGTCCGTTGAAAGATTTGAGGAAATTAGGCGTTTCATGAGATTTGATGATAAAAGAACAATAGAATTCCGTTTGCAAACTGATCATCTAGCTGCTTTTAGATATATATGGGACCAGTTCATTGTGAATTGTAGAAAATCTTATATCCCTAGTGACCGCGTGACAGTGGGTGAGCAACTCGTTCCTTTCAGGAGAAGGTGCAGGTTCATCCAGTATATGCCAGCGAAGCCGTCAAAATATGGAATAAAGATATTTTGGGTTTGTGATTCCAGAAGTTATTTTGGATTTGATGGAATTATTTACACTGGACGACAGCCTGGGGAAGATGTTTGTAAAAACCTTGGCACAAAAATTGTATTACAGCTGTGCAGTTAGTTTAGAAATACAGGTCGTAACATAACCACTGACAACTTTTTCACTAGTGTACCACTAGCAGAGGCCCTTTTGGAAAAAAAAATTGTCATTGGTTGATACACTACGCCAGAACAAGCCCGATATTCCTAACATCATGAAAAGTGCAAAGAATCGTGAAGTTTACAGTAGTGAATTTGGTTTCAAGAATGATGTCACAATGGTCAGCTACATACCAAAGAAAAAACCAACTCAGAAATATGTAATACTGCTTAGCACTGTGCATCATGATAAAGAGATTGACAAGGATAGCAAGAAACAAAAACCATCTATCTTTACCTTCTACAATGAAACAAAATGTGGGGTTGATGTGACGGACCAAATGGCATAAACTTATTCATGCAAAAGGCAAACAAGAAGATGGCCAATGATTCTTTGGTACAATATGATAGACGTTGCCTGTCTAGATGCTTACATAATTTTTATTTCACAACATCCAGACTTCCACCTAAACAAGTCACACAAACGTCGACTTTTTATAAAAGAACTCGTGAAAGAGTTAGTTATTCCACATATGTCAGAACGACTGGAATCAGTCCCAAATCTTCCAAAAGCTGTATTATGTTCCATGGAAAGATGTGGAGTGGTAACCGAACCAGCTGAGGATCCTCTCAACAAACAAAAAGTGGGAAGAAGAGGTGTCACATCTGTCCAAGCAAGAGAGATCGTAAAAGTGCAACAACTTGTAAGAAATGCCAAAGCCATGTCTGCAAAGAGCACAGCTACATTGTATGTTCTAAATGCCAAGTCTAGAATGTAGTAGGCAGCGCCGTAAAAACTGTAGGTCCCCTAGTGTAGCGTTTCATAGAACTCTGCTATCACTGTAAGGTGTTAAGTTCAGTATATTAATTATTAATTTACATCTTTCATTGAATGAAATAATGTTTTTTTTATATAAAAATGTCTTAACAATACGAATGCTTATCAAGATATCATTTCAAATATAAATTTTTCCACTTTTTCATCTTTCAGTGGGATTGTTTTTTCAAAAAGTACATTTCATGTACTGAATTTGGACAAGAATTTAATAATTTTTGCCTTAAATATGTACTTCATATGATAAATATTCAGGAATAAAACAAATATTTAGTTTAAATCGTTTTAGTTATTACCAATATGAAAAGTCTGTACGAAGGGTCTGAGAGACCCACCTTCTGCATTGGTGTCATATCAATAGATGTCTGCATCCAAGGGTTAAAGGCTTTACACGTTTGTAACCCGCAGTTCATTGATGCTGAGATCAAAACTATTAATGATATTGCTTTGAAACTTAAATACCCACGGACCTTTGTAGATGTAGCATGGAAAAGAGTCAGGAAAACATTTTATTTAACTAATAACAAACTTGAATTCAGCAAGCATAATATTCTCAAATTACCGTATGATGAAAGGATTTTACAAATTCCTAGAGTTTTAAAGCTTTTCAACATAAATGTTGTTTTCAGTAATTTTAATGTCAAGAGTTTAGTAATAAAAAATCCTCCTAGAAATGTTTCTGGTTGCATCTATGAAATTCCTTGTAAAAAATGCAATAAAATATATTATGGGCAAACTGGAAAATCTCTTTCACAACGAATCAAAGAACACCAATATTCTGTGAGAACTGGCCAAATATCGAATGCATTATCCGTACATAAGAGATTCAGATCATCCTATTAACTGGAGTGAAGCAAGATCTTTAGTCCTGTGCAACGACACAGTTGAAAGCGATATCATCGAATCTTGTTTTATCAAGTCAAGTGATGAAAGTGTTCTAAATTTAAGTCTAGGTTTGTTTAAACTTGATGCATTCGTACTTAAAAAAATTGTTGATAAATATAAATAAAATTAGTATGCAGTTTTATACATGTTTCTGCAATTTGAATGGGTAGGACTTCGCATCTCTTATGTTAAGTATTTGGTTCTATTTTGTGACCGCGTGATCCCGGATTTTCCTGGGTTACCCTCTTGTTTATTACCCCTTGGCAAGTAACCATCCGGTATTCAATTTTATTCATGTTTTCGTATTTTGTATGGCTAAACTTTCGTATCTCTTGTAATTAGGCCTATGTTTTAGTTTGTGACTACTTGATCCCGGATTATCCTGGGCTATCTTTCTGTTTATTACCCTTTGATAATTGACCATCTGGTATTCTTGTTCTTTTTGTTTACTTTGTAACCTTCCTTTCATCTGTCTCATTTGTGCCCAGACGATGCGTTGATAAACGTGAAAGCGCTTGGTACTGAACTTCTGCCTGTCATTTTCCTGTGGGATTCGCTTATGCACTGAAGCCACGTGCACCTACTGTGATTTTTAAGCATATGTATATATATATATATATATATATATATATATATATATATATATATATATATATATATATATATATATATATATATATATATACATATATATATATATATATATATATATATATATATATATATATATATATATATATATATATATATATATATATATATATATATATATATATATATATATATATATATATATATACACACACACACACACACACACACACACACACACACATATATATATATATATATATATATATATATATATATATATATATATATATATATATATATATATATATATATATATATATACATATATATATATGCATAAATGACCACCTTAATTATAACTGGTCTGTTTATTTTACATGGTAATGACTGAATTATTTTTAATGAGTAGCCTTTGTTAACAAAAGAATGATTTCAGTCACCTGGCGTAGAGAGTCCAATTGGTTGGTGGATTTAACTTTATTTTTTATGGGGTAGCATCAGTCGCGGCGGAAAAGCCTTTCAAAATAATCGCTCATCATGATCCATTTACTTATTACAGTGAGTGAAAGGGTCATTAAAACTGACCTCGCATGCTATTTGTGTGAGACTTCTCAGTTAATTCAGTGTTGACCAGAGGTCTTTGAATCTGGTCTTTTTGTACTGATTTTCAACGTCTTATATTATAAGATTTTCAATCAGATAAAGAAATAATACGTCGACCTTTAATGCTGCGGTACATACATTCTCTTTTTCTTATACCATCTAATTAATTTTTCTGTTGTAGGATAATCATCTTTTATGCAATTCATTGGCATTTAACAAAAATTGCCTTCTAATCAGTTGTATGGGTACTTCAAAATTATATATGGAAAGCCATAGGCTTATTTATTCTCTAGCGACAACTTTTGCTTTTGTCACAGCCAAGCATACGAATCGTTTTTATTTTTATCTCGTATATTATTCTAAATATTAAATTTAAAATGAACATTCTTCCCTGGGTCACTCTTATGCCTTGAACGTTTTCCATTAGGCTAATAAATTGTTAAGACCCTCGCAGTTTAAACTCATAAAAAGAAACCAGTCCATGACTAGCAACTGTAAGAGTGAAAGGAAGATCTCTCCGAGACATTCCTCTTCAGGTGACCCTGAGGACACGTCCCTTTTCCCCCGTAGTGCCGTTCCCCGGCACTTGTACAAGAGAGCCTTCCTTGTAGCGGTTGCCTGCAGTTCTGGACCATCTCCCCAACAGGTTTTCCGCTTTCAGCTTCATCCTCTGGTAATCTACAACTTCAGAAAGGAAATTTTAATTCACTCGGTAAAAAGAGGTCAGTATGACCTGCTTGTTCGGAAAAGCTGTCCAGTGAGGTGAAAAGGAAATATGTTACGTGCTGTGCGAGAGCTTTGTTTTATTGTTTTTTTTTTTTTTCAGATAAAAACATTTTTCCTTTGAAAATAAAGCTGCAGGTTTTTAATCCTACAAATCGTTATTTAATTTTCAACGTCACAAATCCTAAACTACGTTCAACAGCATGGCGACATCGTTCTCTCTCTCTCTCTCTCTCTTACGCAAAAATCCATATATACAACACACAAATAGGCTTGGGACCCATCGCTAGGTTGATATTACTGTCAACTGTGTTAATTCGAAACTAATGTTCCATGTAGATACCTAATTACCCTTCGTAACCTACCGATTGCCTGAGGATCGGCCTGCACCCATCACGATGCCCCCTCCCCCACCCCCACCCCACCCTCCCATCCTTTATCTTTTTTTAACACGACCTTCCACCTGACTCTCTCTCTCTCTCTCTCTCTCTCTCTCTCTCTCTCTCACACACAGGCAAAATCCTAATCAATATCTACGATTGCCAGACAATCTATTGATCTTTATTACAGCTAAGCCATTTATTGTATTTAGTTTGGAAGACTTTATGAAGTAGCGGAGCCTCTAATCTAATTTCCTAATATGTTGTATATTGTTGTTAGTCACCTTTGGTTTTATAATGACGACCGGATAAGACTTGTTAAGCATGAAACTGCTGCTGTCAAACAGCGTCGGGCTCCTGAGCATCGAAGAGGTTGACGCTTTACTCCTCTACTATACAAATCAAACTCATTATTATAAGCATAATAAAGCTAAATATTTTTCACTACTGATTTTTTTTAACTGGTGACATTTCACTTTTAATAAATTTACTTTTCTTAGAGTGGTAATAATCAAAGTAATCTGAAGCTGGGTTCGGGCCTTCTATTCGACGCTGATGATTTTTTTAATCTAAAACATCGAAGACTAACTGGGGAAAGACGTCCCCAGATTACTGAACAAAGCAAAATAATGTGAAGAAATCTAGGAACGTTCACACGCAAAGTAACAGAGAGAGAGAGAGAGAGAGAGAGAGAGAGAGAGAGAGAGAGAGAAGCCATAGCCTCTCAGACAGCTGAACTGAAAACCGTTCATAGCCGCCAAAACTGTTTAGTGCACTGGAGAAGTTTTTATGAAAACGATAAGGAAGAAGTCGCACCTGGACCTTAATTTTGTGAGGAAGCAAAGTTCTTCGTTATCCTCATTTTTCTGATTGAAGTACTTAATACTGATTTATTGGAAAACCGTACATAGCCGTCTTTGCAAGATTACTGATAACGTTGATCTCTAGCTTGAGCAGCCATAGTTTTCCGAATTGAGCTTATTTGCATATCCACGTGTATCCTAACTGCTGGCGACGTTATCACTTGTCTCTGGTTTCTATTTTTCCCTTTAAGGAATCTGTATTAAGCAAAATTTCCTTTATGAATCAATGGACATGTGCAAAATATTCCGCAAGAGTGTTTTAATGTTTGGCAGAATATTAATAATAACCAATATGAGACAAAAAACCATTTTTCGATTTCCTCAAAAGTTTTTAAAGATACGTTTCCATCTTCGTTTACATTCTATTTTTAGAAAAATAATCATATCCACTAAACTGTGTAGAGATAAAGTTTAGTGGTCTTTCTTGCTTGATACTGAAAATGTTGACAATCTCGTGAATGGGACCAGTAGATTCCGATAAATAATAATAATAATAATAATAATAATAATAATAATAATAATAATAATAATAATAATAATAATAACTACGATGCTTGAAGCGGTCATAAGTTCATATGGCATGAATTCTAGTCAAAATGTGCTGGAGAGTCTAACGTATATACTAACTTATATAACAATAGATTTCGAGGGAAATCTTAACAAACGTCTTTACACTTTTAAGGGCTTCCTAAAGGGGAACTAATACTATAATGCACTAAACTCTCAGTGTAATCATCGTTAGCATATTCTCAAATCCTTTCCTTTTCTTTTTCAGACCTCAAAAATTCCCAGATTTGTAAACAAAATTTATTCGATGAACATGATCCCAAACTCAAAAGAAGTTAATCTCGGGCCAGGGTAAAACTAAAACATACACTTTACAAACGAGCATTCAGCTCAAAATATGCATACAAAATCATTAGAGTTACGGCTTTCATCCTCCTAAAATGAACTTTATCATATTTACCGCAAATTCTTTAAACTTGACAAACAGGCAAAATATAAAATCTAAAGGTACGTTCTCTCTCTCAAGATTTATGATATATATATTTCACATCCAGAGAACAAGTTAAACAAATTTTCTCTACTTTCCAGGGAGGGAAGGGAAGAAACAAGTGCGCTCTCACAAGAAGTCAGAGAAGAGAAAGAGAGAGAAGGAGAGAAACATTGAAGACAATGTTCAGATTCGCAATGAGAAACTGCAGATAAAACAATCACGGCCGCCAAGTACGTATCACGCATTTTACCACCGTGAAAACTTGGATAAGTAGCATTTGATCCTTATTTTTGTGAATAGGAAAAAAAACATCAGTAACCTGAAACAACCTTCGCTTAAGTACCCTAATATTCACGTATTGTTCCGTTATTACTGCAACTCTGTCATTTTGAGTCTGAAGATTTACATATTATGTTAAAGTTACTAGTAAATACATTAGTATAGAACTCAACAGTAGACAGTCAACTAAAATACAATATAGAATGTTAGCTCTAATGCTGGAAAATATGTGTGTGAGAGAGAGAGAGAGAGAGAGAGAGAGAGAGAGAGAGAGAGAGTCATCAACATCTCTAGTGAAATAGAATGGGTTGTGAACGATGATTTCCAAATAATCAAAAACTGAGTGAGGATGCATTTCAGCACTAAAGTCAGTCGATGAAGAAGGGATAATCAACGTGAATTCCAAATGAGGAATTTGATGGAAGTTATCCGCGAACAAATACAGTAAAATTTGTTCAGGCTCCTTAAAAAATAACTTTACAAAAAAATAACTTTACTTTCCCTCGAATATCATACCTTCTCTGTCTGTCTGTCTGTCTGTCTCTTTCTCTTACTGAAACGAAGATGGATATGAAGAGAGGGGGAGGGGAAGAGAGGAGGGAATGCATGATCGATAAAGGAGGATGAATGCATTAATAAGTGAGATCAAACTTTCTTAAAGTTTCAGCCCAAAAACGGTCTAATGACATAATCACGAAACGTGGCTGATCTGTGACGAG
>NC_089761.1:10289805-10369805 GCF_040412425.1 Macrobrachium rosenbergii
ATATATATATATATATACATATGTATATATATATATATATATATATATATATATATATATATATATATATATATATATATATATATATATATATATATATATATATGTGTGTGTGTGTGTGTGTGTGTGTGTGTGTGTGTGTGTGAGTGTGCGTGTGTGCGCGCGCGCGTGTGTATATGTGCTCAAATGTGTACAGCATCTTAGATAATTATATAAATAAATAAACAATATTTATAATGTACAATCATTCAAACATACTCATCGTTACATACCCTGATGCATAAGCATAATTTTATTCCGTATACTCGTATTATTAAAATATCATTAGCAGGCAATAATACTGGTAAGAAATCATTTGACTAGAGAAAATTTGTATTTTCAATCATATAAGAAAAAATAAGAGACGGAAGTATGTCTTTTCTACTCATAGCTATTACATGGAAAAGAAATGATTCCATTTAGTGCTTAGACATGGTGAGAGAGAACAGAATACAAATTCTTGATATCAATAGATATAAAAAATAGATGAAACTTGCTTTTCTGTTGCGACATGCAAAGCAGGGCAGAGAAATATTTGGAAAATTACGTATTTAATTTAATGTACATAGACCAATATGCAGATGCCCAAAATAGAATTCTGTGGAGAAGGAAGACACGAGTAGCTGATCCTATACCGGGATGGTATTAGGAAAGAAGAAGAAGAAGAAGAAGAAGAAGAAGAAGAAGAAGAAGAAGAAGAAGAAGAAGAAGAAACGGATCAATCACAGAGGACAAAATTATAAGTTTTATAAGAGAATAAATGGAAAAGAAAGAGAACAAGAAGGAAGAATATGTTTCTGCAACTGTGTTGTGTTCACATAGGCAAGTATTTGTCCTTTTCGTTAGCATGAAATTTGTGCTTTCGGTGTATCACTTATCCCTTCTGGTAAAACTAAACTAACAGCAAGCACAAGCACTTCCATAAAAGCCCTTTCCTATCTCCTCTAGAATGGTGTCCATTGTTTCTTTAACTGTCCACCCTTATCCAGTAACTATTCTCTCTTCTCATCCAGTGCCTTCTAGAGCACAAGTAAAACACATATTTAAAAAAAAAAAATAGAGAAGAAATCAGGAAAAACAGAACGGTACAGTGAAGGATTCTCTAGCAAAAGGTTTCGGTTGTTATTTCAAATTCAGAAAATACCTCTGATTCGTATCCCAGAAACGGCAAATTTTCGCTCCAAACGCTGGATGCAGCCCAGAATTAATTCCCGAGTTAATTGGGTTCAAAGCAAAAGTGTAGCGTAGGGAAGAGGGAGTGATGGAGTGACGGGAGGAATGTGGAAATGAATAAGTGAATAAAGGAGGAATGGTTAATGAGTGTAAATTAAACAGATAGAAAGCGGCATGCATGCTTAACTCATGAAGACAGTTTTACAAATATTCCTGTTTTTGTAAACAAACGCATAAAATTTGCTTGCTTACATGCACATGATCCTTACTTTTACAGACGACATTTTCTCAATGCTTTCTCTCACTCTTAACCCTCTCACCATATAGTAGCCCTGACTCAGTCATTTACATTTATGTTCAGATATATCAAAAACTATTTTGATTATTGTTTGTATATAAACAAATATATATAGACACTGTGTACTCAGGAAGTAAAAGGGCAGAAGAGGTGGGGTAAATAGATGAAGAAAAGAAGACAGCGGGAACTTCAGGAAAGAATTTCACAGGACGCAATAGCTGCAACATGTAATATTACTGGCGGCAATCTGAAGACAGTAAAGTTACGAACAAATGTAAGTATTCTATTACACTGTACAAAGCTAATCACAGGTGATGCAAGAGAGCAGCTGTTTTGATGTGCACTTAGCAACACAAGTGAAGATGCCGTTTTCTTCAATTATCGGACACATATCGTTTAATAATGCCATACCTGGCAACTCTAAAAAGGGAGCTGAGCTTCAAAGTCATTGTGTTTGTTACTTGCTAGATTTCTGATAACTAAACCATAGAGATTCTGTAGAAGTCCTATATCATTTATACTTTAGGATATTGGTCATCCTTCTTTAAAACCTACTGTGAAACCTTGCTCATAAATGATGTTATGACACTAAGATGAAATAAAATTCATGCGTAATTTGAAGCACTGATTAATGGAAGACAGTTGTCTGCTTTGCCTGATGGAACAGAGGTGCTATTTCGGGCTACTGGAGTGAGTCCCTGTAAGCTTCCAGTCATCAGCCAGCTGACAGCACCAAGGAAGGTGGCTGGCTGGTTTCAGTGATATATATGGACAGGTGCGCAGCATGGTTCCTAAATTCTTCGATCAGGATTTGCTCGGAAAACCTTGAAAGGAAAAGCATGCTAAGGACCCTAGCCAGGAGGTCATTGCTCTGTCCTTCTTAAAGGTCTAATCAGTCTAGGCTTGGTTAGACGACAGTAGAGATGGTGGAGGATGAGCCTGATCCATCTTGAGGAGTACCATTAAATGGTGCTTGGAGCTGCTGAGGTTGCTGGGCTTGGGGCTGGGCCAACTGTATGTCTTTTTCCTTCAGCTTTAATTCATGCCCCACTGTCTTTCTTTTTCCTGCTCTCTCTGTGCTCTCTGTTCCTTTACTTTTCTCGTTCTATTATCCTCAGCTTGCTCTCTCTGTCTTCATGTTCTTTCTTAGCAAGGACCAGCTGTTGTGCAGAGATATGCTTCTAGCGTGCCCTTTGTATGGCCCAGCCCTGTCCAGCCTCCAAGATGCCAAGTTGCTTAGCAGAATCCATTTTGGCTAATCTTCCCTAAAAGATAGATACTCAGAGGCGCTTGCAAGTATGGTCTGTTGGCCAAGCAAGGAATTGCATGGAAAGGAAAGGTACTCTAGACTGGGCAGAATATGCACAAAAGTAAGGATAAAAGATGGGACTGTGCAGAAATATGCAGCAACCAGGAAGTGCACCTGCTGGAGGCTACACTATGATTAGGTGTACTTGTAAAAGGTGGCACGATAACTGAGTTCACCTTCCAGGAATGGAGTGCACCTGGAAGTGGGTACACTATGGAGGTGTGCAGACGACAGGATACACAACGAGGGGTGTACCTGTGAATTGCACTAGAATAATGGTGTGCCTGCATCATGAATTCTCAACGAGGGGTGTACCTGTGGTTCTACTGTAATGGTGCATGTTACTAGCTGTAAGCTATAAAATATGAGTGTAGGCACAGGGTATTTACTGTAGGCTACAAATTAGAGGTATCTGCCCTGGCTAGACTACACGTCAAGTGAATTGTGCACTTGTGCACTATCTGTTCAAGAGAACAAAAATGACTGAATGGGTTAGCTATATCAGTGAGTAAAGGAGATAATGTATATGCCTGCTAGCAACAAGCTAATGTGTTGTCTGCAGAATGCAAGTCTCTTCTCACTGGAAAGCTGGTTGTTGTATGCACTGCCAAATACATTTTTAGGATGCTAGGTTAGGTACCACTGAACACCACATGTCACAGGTGTGTCGGAGATTGAGTAACTATGAGTTTACAGACCCTGTAAGGAAGGCGACAAGCCTAGCAAATAACTGGTATTCGTATAGGAACTGCTTAGGTTAACCAAAATGATTTCATAATTAAAAACAAAGAAGTTTAATACTCATTCAATTCATAAATCAGGTTTCACTTAAGAATAGTCTTTTTACTCTTTAAACGTTGTTTATAGCACGTTGTATATTCACATCTTTGCAAATGAATAAATATCCGTAACAGTCCACTGATCAGAAATGGGTCACTCAACCACTTCATCTTTACTTTCTCCTTTATATAGTTGTAGCTTTGCATTTTAAGCCGTATGTCTTGTATACAATACAACTTGCAATAAGTGAGTAGCCTTCCAAAAGACTTATTACGAATCGTCTGTTGTTACCATGTAATAGTGATAAAAAGTAAGAAACCTTATTACTGGAAAAGAATGTTCCTTTTAGTTTTCTGTAAAAGAAAACTATTGTGCCGCTTTGTCTGTCCGTCCGCACTTTTTCTGTCCTCCTCAGATCTTAAAACTACTGAGGCTAGAGGGCTGCAAATTGGTATGTTGGTCATCCACCCTCCAATCATCAAACATACCAAATTGCAACCCTCTAGACGCAGTAGTTTTTATTTTATTTAAGGTTAAAGTTAGACACAATGATGCTTCTGGCAACGATGTAGGGTGGGACATCACCGGGCCATGGTTAAGTTTCATGGGCCGCGCTCATGCAGCTTTATACAAAGACCACCGAAAGATATATCTATTTTCGGTGGCCTTGAGTATACGTTGTAGCTGCTGTACAGAAAATTCGAATGCACCGAAGAAACTTCGCGGTATTTTTTACTTGTTTCCTTTAACCTCGAATTTTGACTATGATGATAAAATCTTAAGCGAAAGAGGTTAGAAGGTCGAGCTATATTTGACGCTTAATTACTGACAAAAATACCGCAAATGTCCCTTACACTTGTTTACTTTTATTGCTTGCATAGATTGGGGAACAAAAACTTTTCCCCATAACTGCGAACATATGAGTTTGTTCCTAAAGGTGCAGCTCCCCTTGAAAGTACTTCTGAAAGAACAATTACATCAGTGTTCCGTTCCATTAGGGAATGAATAAAATATTGGCCTTTCTTCTACTACCATCACATTTGCTCCCTCCCAAACGGCTTAAATGACTCTTCGAACCTAGAGATTTTTAACCGTCACAAGGGGTAAACGTGCGTATGTGCGGACGTTTAAGTCATTTAACGATTAATTCGTATTGCAATTTATGCCCTATATATCTGACGTGCGCATTGTTTCTTTAATTACCAAAATATTTCCCTTCCAATTGGGAAATATTTTGACTTAGGTGAAGACAAATTCTAGCAGGGTATTTGTTGATCAGTTTCAAAAGAGGACAATCATTTTTTGTCAGTTTTGTATGAGAGGCAATACTTAATAAAATTTTGAGGAAACTTTCCTTGTTTTCTCTTTTTTTTTATAGCTTAGGTCGCTAAAAATCCCTTTTTTTAAATTTCGATTTTCATAATTAGATACTCCACAACAGGTGATGACAATAAAACACGTGATCTCAAATCTCGGACCGAGCAACAGCTCTTGCATGTTAGTTTTCCAGTCTTGAGTTGATCCACTTCCGTGAAGTGGCAGTCAATCACACTTTTATTTCTTATATAATTTCGTTCTTTATGGTTTTCTATAGTTACACGTATTTGATTGTGACACATGTACGCGGGCGAGCACACACACACAGTTATTTACACACACACACACACACACACACACACACACACACACACACACACACATACACATATATATATATATATATATATAAATATATATATATATATATATATATATATATATATATATATATATATTAATATATAGATCTCGCCTTGAGATCGACAGGTTCTTAAAAAACAAGCAATTGGGCTGTAATGACTGACGAGAGGTGACAAACAAAGGAGAGGAGCAGAACAAAACTAAAAAGTTACCTAAAATTAATTTATTTACAAAAATTTACAAGTGAGTCAGGTCCAGGAGAGGAAAAAAATTAAAATATCAAATCAATAACAAAACAGATGACAGCAACATAAAATTTACAATTAAATACAAAAAAATCATTTAAGACACAGGCAGCAGCAACATAAAAAAATAGTAACAATAAATACATCAACAAACCAAAAGAAAAAAAATCAAACAGCAAAAAAACCAACACTGCAGGACAACTAAACAGAGCCGATACAGCAACCATCACGTCCTCAGAAACAGTTCTCCCAAGACTGGACTCCCACGACAGAGTCGATACGACAACCATCGCGTCCAAAAGAATGCTTCTCCGCTGCTCTGCTGCCGTGACCTGCTGCTGTCCTGGACCTGACTGGCGAAATCTGACACCATCCACCACACGTCAACTCGCCAACAAGAAAAACAAAAAACAAAGGAGGCAACAACCCACTAAGGGAACAATCGACAAACGATTGTTCCTAACATATATATATATATATACATACATATATATATATATATATATATATATATATATATATATATATATATATATATATATATACATATATACATATATATAAATATATATATATATATATATATATATATATATATATATATATATATATTTATATCATAATAAATACTATTATTCTGAATAAAACTTAAGCCATTAATAAATCAATTTTTCATTAAAGCAGAATATATATATATATATATATGATATATATATATAGAACAATATATATATATATAAATATATATTATATATATATATATATATATATATATATATATAATATATTATATATATATATATATATATGGCAAGTTACAAACCAAGTTTATCAGACAAACACTCCACTTAAAGTGATTTGTGTTTAAAGACAAACCATATTCTTTTTAAACTAAATAGGCCAAAATGAACTTCAATCTATATTCGAAATCATTTCACGTGAATCAATGACCGACACTCTTGGACAGCATAAAAATCATTATATGGTCCCGCTGTCTTCTCGGTGAAGCAATGGATTGGACAAATTGAAATATCAGAAAAACTAGAAAATATAGTTTTTGAAAATATATATTTTCAGTTCTATCAAAAATAGCATATTAAAGGTCATTCGTTGTATATTATAGATATATATATTTTATAGAAATATGTATTTATATTATTCATTATCATATGATAATTGCATAACATATTCACCTAACCACAAACGTTTTTTAATATATTCATACCATAGCCTATAAATGTTTTTAGGAGAAAAAAGATCATTTATTATAATTCCCATTGTTTAGAGTTCAAAGGCTTAATATATTCCTGATAAGTGTATCTAATCAGTGAGCAACCAAGAATTATTAAAAAAATGCGTTTAAAAATACTTATTCCCTGAAGAAATTCTTTTTCTAAAAGTAAATACATTCGTTTAAGAAAGAAGTCCTCCATTTTCTATGAGACTGAATTTTATTCCAAACAAAAGTATTCTCAAAATTAAAACACACTGCTGAAAAAAAAAGTGCGGTCTTCTTAGAATAGAAGGAGTTTGGTTGCTGGAGAGCATAAAGACACTGAAATATGTAACAAAGTTGAAGACATCCATTTGATTTATGATTCTCAACTTTATGACTTTTTAACAGTTTTCGGATCTTGATAATGTCAAAATCCGATAATTTATTATAGACAATAAGTTGAGATGAAACTTCTGGAACTTATTGGGAAAAGTCAGAGACTTATTCCGAAAGTTTGCATAAGACACTGCATACAAAGAGAAAGGCATTTGAATGTTTACTTTATCATTACGATTCTCAAATTGATAAATATATTTTTTCCCTGAAATAGGAATACATTTAAAACCAATGATGTAGTAAATCGGAAAATCAGGTCATGAATATATATATAGATAGAGAGATAGAGATAGAGAGATATAGAGATAGCTGCATAATATATAAATATAATAAAATATAAATTATGATAAATCTATCTGGGTATAGACTACTAAAAATCTAAAATGAGCACAAATATTTAAATGTGTGTGTGTGTGTAAGTGTAAACCGTAAGTGTGAAGATGAATTTTATCAATCATGATAAAAATCTCATCGGCAAAACAGAAAATCCTTCAAATGCTATTATAAATGAAGAGGAAAAAATTAAGCAAGACAAAATGAAAAGAAAATTATTAATGATAATATTCAGAGACAGTATTGTCGAACACTAATACCAAATCACCGAGTTATCTTCCACATTAACTGATAATACAAATCGGATGTCAGTCAAAATCAACTGCACCTAAAATTCACGCATTACCGATTGATAGTCGACTCGAGTTTTATCCATGGTGTTTCCATTGTTGCTGATGTTGTGCGTAGTAGTAGTAGTAGTATGAATGAATTTTATCAGAGGCGTATCACACACACACAGGGGGCACACACACACACACACACACAAAACACAGCCTGGGGAACAATATATATGTATTATAGGGGCTATATAGAAAAAAAGTATTTATGTATCACTATATATATATATATATATATATATATATATATAATTATATACATATATATATGTATATATATATTATATATAAATATAAATATATATATATATATATATATATATATATATATATATATATATATATATATATATATATATATATATATATATATATATATATATATATATATATATATATATATATATATATATATATATATATATATATATATATATATATATATATATATATATATATATATATATATATATATATATATATATATATATATATATATATATATAGGGTGTTTCAAAATTAGAGCCCCCTCTACAGCATAAACTAAAATTGATATGGACAAAACAAAAGTAATTCAGAACAGGTATTTATTTATGTTTCTCTCTGAGTATTTAATATTTTGTGGTCTCCATCTGCCTGTACCACAGCCTCACATTCTTGAGGGGTATGATTTCAGCAAATCAGCAAAAAGCTGAGACTCAAACTCCATTTCCTGAGCACTTCTTAGTCACCTCTCTTCAACAGGTCGTTTCGAGGCTTGGTATACCATCATAGTTCACTGTGCGCTCTTCAACACGATCCTTTGAGATACTACCAATGTTTTTCCACACACATTAAGGTCAGGGGAGCTACCTGAAATTCACTTGACGAGAAGAAATCGTTACCACTGTTTCGAAGCAGCTCCTGTGTCTGAAGAGCCTTGAAAATGGTGCCTTATCATGCAAAAATGTGACTTCTTCAACAGATAACACATTTTCAGGATCTTTGAGGAAAGGAAATACTCCACCAGTAAGTACAGTTTCTCTGAAGTATTCGCCATTCCATGACTGTCCTTTTTCTTTGATGATCCACATTAACCGTTTGGCTGTGAAACAGAGAAAAATTCCCAAACATTCAGGAAATTTCACAACTTTGAGATAGCGCATGTCATCACTGATGTCATCCAACTTTGCAGACCAAATGATGTCATTTTTATGATTTGGCTTCCTGACTGTGTAAATGAAGAACTCATCTGATGGGGCAACATGGATAAAGTCAGCTTCATCCCAATCTTTAAGAAATGAACCACAAACCATGCACGGTCTTCTCTCTGTTGCTGAGTGATGTTGGCTTGCTGATAACATGAAATGGCTTGATACCAGATTTTTCAACTCATGATATACAGCACTATAACTTCTCTTCTTTCCCTTTTGTTTCTAGTTCAAGCACCAATTTAAGTAAAGACTTACTTGGTCTACTTACTGCCTCAGCTATGATGTCTTTTGACTCCTGAGAAAGGACTTCAGGCCTTCCAAGATTCTCACTCTTTTCACCATGACAGTCATATGGATTTTTGTTCCAGTTTCTTTTAACAAAGGATTCATCTCTTTTAATGTATTTAGCTATCTAGGAACGTGAAATGAAGGATGCACCAGCATCCCTGGCCTCTCTGAAGGTTATAGACTGGATTCAGTCAGTCCATCTGATTTCCTCTGAGTCGTTAGCCATGGTTGTATCTAACTCCGTCACTCAGTCTGAGAATACAATAAATGTAAAATGAAAAATAGCTTAATAGAAACTTAAAATAATGTACTTGGAGATAGGCTATAGCAGAAAACACTTACACACACACACAAACACATTTGTGTGTGTATGTATGTGTGTATATATATTGGCGTGATATACTGTGCAAAAATAGAAAATATTAGCATATTGAAATAACTGAAATGAGAGAGAGAGAGAATGATGGTCCTTAAAACAACGTAATGTGGAATTTGAATTTTGAAGGATGGGTGTCGGTTGACCCGCCGAGTCAAACTCATTTTCTTGGTAGAGTGATTGCAGTCAGAGCGTTCTTTTGGTAACTTCAGTTTCTCCTCTAACTTTTACCGTTCATATACTATACTATATGTACAGTTTTCGAGAGTATGCCAAATAATAATAGTATGCTTTTCTAGCAAAAAAAAAAAATAATAAAAAATCAGATTCTAGGATCCATTTACTTACGAACGCAATTGATGAGTCTTAGTTTGTGAATTCGTGGTTCAAGGACTTAATGAGAAATTACAGTTACACCTAACTTTCCTAAGGAGAGCAACAGAATAAGTACAATAAGTTAATTTTTTTGTTGTAACTTGTGTTGTTGCTATGTTTAGCAATTTAGGCAGTAGTCAATATTTATTAATCCATATTATATTTATTTGATTATTTATATATTTATTTATTTATACACTTCACTCAATGTATCATGGTGAGTCACTTTACTTTTATAACAATTTTATGTTAGTATTATTACGAATACGAAGTTGTAACGGCTCCACCAAAAAAAAATACATTACTAGTTGTAAACAAGAGTTTTGATGTGCTGTTCGCATAACAATTGGTAAATATCTTGGTAACCATTAATTTCGACGGAAATACCATAGAAGAAAAAAGGTCTTACAATCGTCTGAAATACCGAGTGCAAACAACAAAACTATTGAATTTCTCTGACCGAGGCTATAAATTTACCATTTATTTATTTATTTATTTATTTATTTATTTATTTTTCTTTTTTCAATTTATTCATTGTACTTGTCTTTGCCACAGTCAAGACACAGACATGGGTAAGCACCAAAAGCTTAGTGGAGCGCAAGGGAGGAAGAGAAGAAAATTATAAGAAGAAGAAACAAGAAAGTCAAGCGAATTATGAAAGCATTTCTCCAGGAGGGTGCTGGGCCATCAATAGTAAATGAGTCAGAAAGTCAAGCAAGAACAGCAAGCAACAGTTCCTTTGATGTTCTCATAGGAGATGGACCTTTGCAAACCGCCTCCAGCCATTTAAGTGAGTCTGACCTCCAAGAAGAGCTTGACAGTGACCAGGAGCTCACATCAGAGCAGGAACCTACTTGAAAAGATTTGCCCCTAAAAGAGGCAACAAGTGACGACCATGCAGTGGTACATAGCAAGATCCCAGCAAATTTGAGCAATGTTTCAATACCAGATGTAATTCAACATCATGACATTGATTACTTGGAATTTGACATGAAGACAGGAAAAGCTATCGTACCAGATGCCTTGAGAACTGAGGTTGTATCAAAAGGGTCAATTATTTTCCAGAACAAGGATGGTCCATCTGCAATGAAAAATAAACGGAGTATGAATAGTCGCTGGTTTAAGCGCAAGCTTGGGATTGGAGATCAAGGAGGGGAAGTTCCTCGTTCATGGCTGGTATACTCACCTAAAAAAAATGATGCTTTCTGTTTCTGTTGTGTTCTCTTTTCTCAGTCTGAATGCAGTCAATTCTCCTTAGAAGTAGAACATGGTTTTAGTAAGTGGAAAGCTCTAGAGAAATTGAAACATTATGAAAACAGCACATAGCACCCTCAGTCCTTCACACTTTGGAAAGAAGCTGAGAGAGTTTTAGTCACAAATGCAGGTGTCAATAAAACACTGCAGACCCAAATAGAGAAAGAGAAAGAGCGATGGCGGCAAATTCTTTGAAGGGTCTTACATTGTATCAAATTCTTAGCTAATCAGAACTTAGCTTTTCGGGGTCATAATGAGAACATATGTGACGCTGACAACAGAAACATTGGTAATTTCCTTGGCCTGGTGAAACTAATTGCTGAATTCGACCCAATAATGAGGAATCACTTGGATTATGTAGAACAGAAAGCTGGATCTGTGTCATATTTGTCTCCCTTTAGTACAGAATGAATTAATACAACTCTGAGCATCAGCTGCAAGGAACAAATTACTTGATGATATCCGTCGAGCAAAAGTACTATAGGCTTTATTTGATTCTACTCCCGACAGTGCCCATAGAGAGCAGATGTCTGAAACCGTGAGATATGTTGATATAAACTTTGAGACAGAAACAGGAACTGTAAAAGAGACATTTCTTGGTTTCATTGAAGTCAAACAAAAAGATGCAGCAAGCATTGTTGAAGTAATATGTAATCAGCATGAAAAGGACAATATGCCACTAAAGTACTGTCGGTCACAGTGTTACGACAACGCTGCAGTCATGGCAGGGCACAAATCTGGTGTGCAGCAGAGGATCATTGAAAAGAACAGTAAAGCTGTATTTGTCAATTGTGACAACCACTCACTTAATCTAGCTAGTATTCATGCAGCCAGTGAAGAATCAGTTACAGTAACCTTTTTTGGAAGATTAGATGCACTGTACAATTTCTTCTCACGCTCAACAATGCGATGGGACAAGCTGCGGAAAGCTATGCCATTCACACTAAAATCTGAATCTGAAACCCGATGGAGTGCAAGAGAAGAGGCATTTAAACACAATTTGTCATCAGTTTGATGACTTGGTTATTCTACTGGAAGAAATGTCTACTGACCTGAAAGAAAATGTAGATAAAAGAAGTGAAGCTAGTCAGCTGTTGCAACGGATTCTTACCTTTCATTTCCTTGCATTATTTTTCTTTTGGAATCTTATATTATCAAAAATAGACCGCATTCAAAAGAGACTGCAAGAACATCAAATAAACTTCCACAATGCTGCCAAAGGCTTATTTCACTTGAAATTTATTTCAATGAATACAGAGAAGCAATCTGTTATGAGTCTCTCAGTGCAGCATCAGAACTATGTGAAAATTATGATGTTATGGTAGAGCTGAGGACCAGAATAAAGAAAAGGATGCCAGGAGAAACTGCTGCTGATGTAGGCCTCAGTGCAAAACAAGAGATCATGGGTCATGAAAGGTACAATAGATAGACTGCATACTGAAATGAAACAACGTAGCACAAGACTTGAAGATCTAGACAAGTTTGGGTTTTGCTAGATGTAGAACAAATTCTTAAAAAAGGTAAAAGTTCAGGATTACTGGATGACGAGAGAATGAAGGAAAACTGTTTACATGTTGGCGAATTCTACAGTAATGATTTGGATGGTAAGGAACTTTATGAGGAAATCTTAGATTGCAGAATCCTCTAGGCAAGTAGAACGGATGTTCAGATTTCCACTCCAGAGAAGCTCATCTCATTATACAATATGGAGATGAAAATGTTTTCCCCAACTTAAGAGTAGCAATCCAGCTTATGCTCACAGTAGCATTTTCAATTGCAAGCTGTGAACGTTCGTTCAGTAAAATGAAATTGATTATGGCTTATCTCAGAGCCTCAATAGGACAGAATAGACTTAACGCCCTAGCATTTCTTAGTACTGAGCGTGAAGAGGTAGAACTCATTAACTTTGATGATGTTATTGCTAATTTTGCTTCAGCAAAGTCTCGCAGAGTCCAAATATAATTGCCATAGACTCTTGTTTTTCTAATCTCTTTACAATCAATGTTGCATTTTAAATGTTAAATCTAAGCAGTTTCAGAAGCTGACAAATTAGTTTTCATTTTTTTATTCAGTTTTAATGAAAGTTCTTTGATTGGTAAGGGCTATTAGAGAATGACCAATCAAATCATTACCCTAAATAACAAGCTTGCAACACTGTAAAACTTGAGTGCATTTAAAAATTCTCTCTAAAACTGTATTTATCAATGCTAATTTAAACAATTTTTTTTAGTTCAGAACTTCAGGATTATGTATTGCTTTTTGATTTTTTTTTACAAATAATAAATCCTTATTTCATATATTTATTTTTGTGCAGAATAGTGTTGGTAAAATATTTGTATCTCCCTCAATAATGGGGGTATCACTAAACTCCATGACTTTAACTAACGAGTTTGCATCACTGTGAAGCTTGAGTGCATGTAAAAATTTGATCTAAAACTGTTTTTATCAATGCTATTACCACAGTTTTTCAGTTCAGAACTTCAGGATTATGTATTGCTTTTGAGTGTGTGTGTGTGTGTGTTTTTTAGATACATCCTTATTTTTTTTTGTGCAGAATAGTGTTGGTAAAACATTTGTATCTCCCTCAATAATGTTGGTAACGCCAAACTCCATGGTTATACCTTCTGGTAATAAATGATGTTAACGTTTAGTAGCAAACTCAATATACCAGGGGTTCCCAAACTGGGGGTCATGAAGGATGTAACAACTGTATGCACTACATTCAGCTTGCAGGAACGGGGCTAAACTTTTCAGTCAGTCTCGGAGCTGACCATTTAAAATTAGTACGATTTTAGAAGGCTTATGAATGTGGGGTCATGACAGGTTTTGTTACTGCTGTGAAGTCACATACTAAAAAAGTTTGGGAAACACTGCAATATACATTCTGGCAGTAAATAGTGATAGCTTGTTCTTCATGTTGTCAACTGAATCATTGTGGTGCAGATCCAGAATCCTTAAGATTTATTCCATGACAAAGGGCTCCATTTTCTGTGCTTGCCCTGGGCGCCAGTAACGCTAGTTATGCCTCTGGTAGAAACACCAACACCACTGTTACCTTTATTATAGTAGTTCACTCTTGCTACTTGTCTGTCAAATAGAATTATACAGTCATCTATGAGAAAACACTTTACTCTTAAGATATTCCTGGGCAAAGCTACTCTGAACAGTATACCTCCTCCAGTTGCATAATGCCTATTTCTAATAACTCCCTGCTATCACTAACAGTCTTTTCCACATAAAATCTCCATTCTAGTCTTCAAGTACGTGTCTGCTGTCGCATACGATGTGATTATTCACAATTGGAGTTGTACCCGTTCTAAAATGTATGGTGATTTTCGTGCATATTGTCTGTCTTACGATTTCAGGTTTCACCTGCTCTTTGAAACTGCCTTTTCCACCGTCATATGAGCTCTTCGTTGGGGGAGTTGGTAGAGTTGTGGACTGGCACTCGCTGGGCCGGAGTTAGATTCCCCGGCCGGCTGATGAAGAGTTAGAGGAATTTATTTCTGGTGATGATAGAAATTCATTTCTCGCTATAATATGGTTCGGATTCCACAATAAGCTGTAGGTCCCGTTGCTAAGTAACCAATTGATTCTTAGCCACGTAAAATAAGTCTAATCCTTCGGGCCAGCCCTAGGAGAGCTGTTAATCTCATTCATTTTGCAGCCAAAGATCGGCATCTTTATTGACGTGGAAAGAATGGAGAACTGACGATTCCTACCTCCCCCTAATTAATAGCTATACAGATTTACGCAAATTAACATAAGTATGAATAAATTCACATAGTTGTGTTATAATTCATGATATATTCTAAAGACTAAATAATTTAAAGTATTGGAAAAAGGCTAGACCTAAAACATTTGGGTTACCATGCTCTAGGCATGTCTGTGTGAAACTAGGAACTACATTTGGAACAGTGGACGCATACAAGCACTGTCCTTGAAAAAACGAAAATGCCAGTTTACGACGTAAACGAATCTGATCGTGGCAAATAATGAGACTATATTTAAAATGTGCTATCTGGAATAATGATTTTGTGAAACTTCTTCGTTGCATCATAAAAGGATATAACAGCAAATTTTCATTTATGCAGCACATTAGATCTCCATAATATATAAACTGAAAATAAGCCATTTGGGGAATGGCTTATTATACAATCATTAAAATACAAGACAGAAAACAAATCCTTCAAATATCTAATAATGTAAAATGTATAGTATCCATAGGCTTTTCAGTGCCGGATGAAAAATTCCATTTTACGTCGACCAGTGCTGTGTATAGATTAAAGTCTGCTGTTAAATAAGAATGCTGACAGGGTAAAGGTAAAAATGAAGTCCTACCTCCAATTAGGTGCAAGTTAGGAAAGGTTAAAGAGATACTCCCCTTTGTGATCAGCGTCCCTTCTTTTGGACTCATTTGATTAAAACGACTTCAAATAACTCCATGTTTATTGCACCTTAGGAAAGAATTTGAACATTTGAAATTAAGATATTTTCGCAACTGAAAATTCTGTTTTTCTTCCGTCAATGACTTCTAACCGAATATGCCTTTATCTACAGAATTTCAAAGCGCTCTCCTTTAATTCTTTCTCTTTTAGTTTTAATAACGCATTATCACTAAAGAATACATTAACAGCAGCGCGACAATTGCAGCATTCTTTTAGGAATAATCAGTTTTCATGAGTGGTCTCAGTAGACCTTTCTTGAAACACTATTTTATAGGCAGGCTACAAGAAACTTAACTGATCATAATTTTCCATCAAATTTCTGACTTTTGAAATTTAATGTCATCCATTCATTTTTAGTTTATGAAAATATTCCAATAGCTAATAAAGGCAGTTCTTGACGATCTCATGGAACCTTTTGCTTGAAATTTTTTTGAAAATAGTAAAGATGAACATATCTTTATAAAACATTGTTTTTTTATATTTTAGATATCTTTATTTGAATATAAGGATATTTAAATATAAGGATGTTTTATTTAAAAAAGTTACTTTTAACTGATCTGAACAAAAAACTGTTTCAACTATCTAGTGAGTGATGTGTTACAAATGATTTGACCATAATTCACTTTTTCTTATTTTCAACTAAGGTATTTGCGTTTTCTTTTGTATCATAACAACAAGGTTTTAAAATTATATTTCCTATTAAAGAAAATAAAAAAAAGGACCTTCCATTCATGACTCAAACTTTGGAAAAACATCTCGTCGATAAATTTAGTCAATCATTTACAATCACAAACTCTCGTTTATGAATAAGTTAGTAATCATTGTCAAAGTGAAAAGGTATCGAAAGAGAACTGTTTGGATATCATCAGTTAAACAATAAAATCCTTACCAGAAATGTTAGAGAGAGAGAGAGAGAGAGAGAGAGAGAGAGAGAGAGAGAGAGAGAGAGAGAGAGAACTTTGTGATTTAAGTCTGTTTCTGAGGGTCCCTGTCCAGTCCGCCTCATCACCAATGTCTCCTACCTCTTTATGCCCGATTTCCAGCAATGCCATTTAACAGCCTACGGAGGCATCCTCATTACACCCAACAAATTCAATCATATTAAAATAAAGGGTGAAACGTCTGTAAATTACAGCTTTTAAGACTGTGAGTTCATCAAGCTCCAGTCATGGAAAGTAGCGGAGCTCGGTATCAAAGGAAGGGAAACAGGAATATTTAAGGTTTCTTGTTGTTATTATTATCTCTCAAGTTATGCAGTTTCTTCTGCAGCATAGCAAAAGTCCTTGAACTTAACTATTATGCTTCGAAAAAATGAAGCGTCATTCTATAACTAAAAGGACATATATAGCAATGACAAAAGTGCTAACTGGAAAACCCTCCTCGCCAGGGACTTTTACTCACTCGGCAAACTGGATCAAACCACGACGAATATCAATTTAAAAAAACATTTTATTAAAAATTGTTTTCCTTTTACAGAAATTTAAACCTCTAAATAAATTATTGATTATGAAATGGTTGAACGAATACCTATATTTATAGTACCGGAACTGAAAATGTGCTTAAGTTCTCTTTCTTGCATGATGTGCTTTCAGGAGAAAATGCATGTCCATTATTCGAAAGATATCCTGCATTAGAACCGAAAATTATTCGTAAAAATCCTTTGATAACTGGACTCCTTATTTAGAGTCAAGGATCGACTCAGTCCTCAAGGAACATCAACGTCGCCTGTAAAATACATTTTGCCAGAGATGTGGTCACGGGATATATGTAAGTGTATGAACCGGCTGCTGAAAGGGCGGATTGACTTCACAGGGGCATAAGTCATAGAACTGGTAGCAAGTTATCTAATCTTGAACTATCAAATAAAAGAACCCATTTAAAAATTATTAAAACTTATGTTGACAGCAAGGATTTTTCTGTCATAGGCCAAGAGCATAACAACAACGACATAACCATCTTTGAATATATAATCATAAAAAAAACTGTAGTGTCAGTAAAAACGCAGTCTTCTGTACAAATGTTTATGGCCAACTAGTTTTCCTCACTTTGTTTTTATGTATTTGAGTTAGTATCTCTTTCTTTCCTATAGGTGGGTTATTCAAAGATTTTGATGGACTTTTGTTTTGCTGTGTATGCCTTTGAATATAATATATAGTTTTTAAGTGTTTTTACTTCATAAAGAACTGCTGTCATATCAGATTATGACAAAATATTTTTCGATATAAGTTGCTAATGCTCATATAAACTCCGGCATTAACAATAATTTCTTAAAGGATGATGATGCCTTTCCTGCTATTTGCTTCCGTTGTGTATTCCGAGCTCCAGCTCCGGCCCTCACTTGCATTCATATAAATATATATATATATATATATATATATATATATATATATATATATATATATATATATATATATATATATATATATATATATATATAAATTTCTGACTCACGTCGAGGATCAGAACCCAGGTCTCTCAGGTGGAAAGCAAGGGCGTTACCCACTGGGCCATACAAGTTGGGGAAAACTCGCTGGTATGCAAGCAGTTAGCTTGCCAGGTAATTTTTGGGTGCAGTTGCTCTCAGGTTCCGACTTCTTTTAGACTTGTATGGCCCAGTGGGTAACGCCCTAATGCTTTCCACCTAAGAGACCTGGGTTCAGATCCCGACGTGAGTCAGAAATTTATTTCTGTTCCACACGTGATTGTGTGTTGATGATCTATATATATATATATATATATATATATATATATATATATATATATATATATATATATATATATATATATATATATATATATATATATATGCGTGTGTATGTGTATATATAAATATATCACACATCAACGCAGGTGAAAACAATGGGAGACTGTGGTGGTGTGTGATAAACGAATCACGTGTTAAAGCAATTGCAATCAAATAAGTATAAGCTTGTGTATGTGAGTACTTACAGAGTCGAATGGCTAGTTTACCAGATATATATATATATATATATATATATATATATATATATATATATATATATATATATATATATATATATATATATATATATATATATATATATATGCACACACATTTGTAATATCTTTTATCCTCCTAAATTCTCGATTTTTAACACTCCTTCGTTAGCTTGTTACTACAAAAACTTGAATCCGAAATGCAGATCAGTTGAAGAAAGCTCAATTACCAGTGTGGATACTTGCTTGACTATAGCAGAGTCCACCTAGCTTTGCAGCTGAGCCGAGCCCACTCAAAGGGGGATTGAAGTCACATTAGTTAACAGTCCAAATGATTACCAGTACGGATTTGACTTCGTTCGGTCATGTTGAGTTTCGTGCATGAATCATGACACCACAGATTTGAGTTCCCGGATCTGTGAAGTATGCAATTGATATCTCGGATAAAAGATATATTAAGTTATATATCATTATGAAGATCTTGGATCATTTGTCTGTGCATCTTCTTTTTATCATGAGCAGCCTAAATGCACAAGTATCCTGCTTTTTTTTTTTTAAATTGGTGTTGGGCTAAATAAGCGATCCCACATAGGCCACATTAGTTGAAATGAAGCACAGACTTCTGCAGCCATGTCAGATGTTAATATCATTGAGAGATTAGGCCTATACGTCAATTTCTTATATTCTGAGGCAATGGCAGGGCATAGACCTACACGTCAATTTCTTATATTCTGAAGCAATGGCAGGGCATGGGCCTTCACGTCAATTTCTTATATTTTGAGATAACGATAGGTCATGGGCCTACACGTCAATTTCTTATATTCTGAGGCAATGACAGGGTATAGACCTACACGTCAATTTCTTATATTTTGAGATAATGACAGGGCATGGGCCCACACGTAAATTTCTTATATTCTGAGGCAATGACAGGCATGGGCCTACATGTCAATTTCTTATATTTTGAGACAATGACAGGGCATGGGCCTACACGTCAATTTCTTATATTCTGAGGCAATGGCAGGGCATGGGCCTAAACGTCAATTTCTTATATTCTGAGGCAATGACAGGGATTGACCTACACGTCAATTTCTTATATTTTGAGACAATGACAGGGCATGGGCCTACACGTCAATTTCTTATATTCTGAGGCAATAACAGGGCATGTGCCTACACGTCAATTTCTAATATTCTGAGGCAATGACAGGGCATGGGCCTACACGTCAATTTCTTATATTTTGAGACAATGACAGGGCATGGGCCTACACGTCAATTTCTCATATTCTGAGCAATGACAGGGCATGGGCCTACACGTCAATTTCTAATATTTTGATTCAATGACAGGGATTGGCCTACACGTTAATTTCTTATATTTTGAGACAATGACAGGGCATGGGCCTACACGTCAATTTCTTATATTCTGAGGCAATGACAGGGATTGGCTTACACGTTAATTTCTTATATTTTGAGGCAATGGCAGGCATGGACCTACACGTCAATTTCTTATATTTTGAGGCAATGGCAGGGCATGGGCCTACACGTCAATTTCTTATATTTTGAGATAATGACAGGGCATGGACCTACACGTCAATTTCTCATATTCTGAGCAATGACAGGGCATGGGCCTACACGTCAATTTCTTATATTCTGAGCAATGACAGGGCATGGGCCTAAACGCCAATTTCCTATATTTTGAGACAATGACAGGGCATGGGCCTACACGTCAATTTCTTATTCTCTGAGGCAATGACAGGTCATGGGCCTACACATCATTTTCTTATATTCTGAGGCAGTGACAGGGCATGGGCCTACACGTCAATTTCTTATTCTCTGAGGCAATGGCAGGGCATGGGCCTATACGTCAAGTTCTTTTATTCTGAGGCAATGACACGGCATGGGCCTACACATCAATTTCTTATACTCTGAGGCAATGATAAGGCATGGGCCTACACATCAGTTTCTTATATTCTGAGGCAATGACAGGGCATGGGCCTACACGTCAATTTCTTATATTCTGAGGCAATGACAGGGCATGGGCCTAAACGCCAATTTCCTATATTTTGAGACAATGACAGGGCATGGGCCTACACGTCAATTTCTTGCATTCTGAGGCAATGACAGGGCATGGGCCCACACATCAGTTTCTTATATTCTGAGGCAATGACAGGCCATGGGCCTATACGTTAATTTCTTATACTCTGAGGCAATGACAGGGCATGGGCCTATACGTCAATTTCTTATATTCTGTGGCAATGACAGGGTATAGACCTACATGTCAATTTCTTATATTTTGAGACAATGACAGGGCATGGGCCCACACGTCAATTTCTTATACTCCTAGGCAATGACAGGGCATGGGCCTATACGTCACTTTCTTATTGCAAATAGTTTTCTACCCTTATCTGTTGGAAATAGAATAGCTTTTAATTAATATAATAGTTTCAGTTCCACGATATATATGTTTATGCATAAAGTGGAATGTACACATATAAGCAAGTGCACATACGCATACATCCTTTGATGGCCATAGTAATTGTAACGCCACTTATACCACAGCGAATAAAAGTAAAACTTGTGGGCACGTAACCGATGGCACACAGATCAATCCTGGGACTGTCTCAGCCTTACACACATCTATCAAACTGCTCTTGATGAACTATATTGAAAATATATTTACAAAAGGGATAACAAAATATATTACTGTAGCATTTCTATGAAAAAAATGAAGGCTATGTAGGAAGGCATCAGAAGATACTTAACGAAATAAGAAAAAATAAATGACAGCTGAAAAAGTTATGTATGAGATTATCCAAACCAGTCTACGAGTAGCCAATGATTCACTTGCTTTCGGGGGCGTTCCTGTAGATTACCCTGTTGGACAAAAGGATACATAAGAGTCAGTAATTCTCTCTCTCTCTCTCTCTCTCTCTCTCTCTCTCTCTCTCTCTCTCTCTCTCTCTCTCTCTCTTTGTTGTTAGGAAATATTCTAGCATAGACTATATTCATAAAGATCTCGATTACTTTTAATAAAAATAAATGACTAAATTTCAATTAACAAGAGTAGGCAAATAAGTCTTTGCACCAGTATTTCATGAATAGGTCTATATTTATTCGGCAATGTTAGGTTACCATATGAAAAATTTTCGATGACACTACAAGCACCATAACAGCATCAACAAAAACAAGAATAACCTCAACAAGAACCACAATAAAACGGTTGAATATATGATACGACTATAATCCAAACGTCATAAAGACAGTGCAGTACAGGTCTACCTCATATTTTATGTTCCTGTTGTTTCGAAAGGAGATAATGTCCCTAAGAAAATACTCAGCAAATTATATCCAGAATGACTCGTATAGCTTATCATAATGTAACTTTAAGTTAAACATAGGCATATTCTGGTTTTGTAGAGTGCAGTCACTGCTTGTCATCCCTCCGAAAGTATAAACAATTGCAATATTATCGATTTTATGACTTAAAATGTAGTAAAATTTTCTGAAATCAATATGAAATACCATTCTGCATAGCTCTGAGAAAAACTTTGAGTTAAATTTAGAATGGTGAACACGCCTGACGATGTCAGACGGTAATTATCATTGTCCAGTGATTCAAGTGCACCTCATTTACGAAGCACAACATTGCAGCATTGCGGAACACTCCTGACTTCATTCACATTTTCCTATTTTTTTTACCATTTTTAGGATGATGTGTATTATGATTTTAATACAGAGGATAATATAACGTTTCCTTTTAATAATCAGCAGAACGTATTCTAGTTTTATAAACCAGCCATTGGAGAAAAAATGAAGATGAAAAGAACCACATATTAACCAACTTTTAGAAACCATTGCCAACCAATCGGCTTCAAGGAATGGTCGTGACGTAATCAGTGGGCAGGGCTTAGCTGCAAAGTACGGTGGACTTTGCTATAATATATATATATATATATATATATATATATATATATATATATATATATATATATATATATATATATATATATATATATATATGAATATATAATATATTTATATGTATATTTATACTGAATATATATGAATTTTTTTCTTCATTTATACACCTGAGTTCTTTTACATCCCATTTTCAGAAACTATCTGATCAGAATGCATCATATATATATATATATATATATATATATATATATATATATATATATATATATATATATATATATATATATATATATATATATATATATATATATATATATATATATATATATATATATATATATATATATATATATATATATATATATATATATATATATATATATATATATATATATATATATATATATATATCACATTACCACAGGTGAAAAATAAGAAACGGTGTGTAGGTCCTGACCGGTTTCGACTTTATTTCCAAGCCATTGACGAAGGACTGATACAGAGTGTGAGAAGTCACAAATATATATACTACAAGAACAGTACTGACGAACATACACAACCGTTAGAGGCTCCATATCCCCACTCAGGCCGGTGTCGAGGTAGGAGTGGCCTTCAAAACTCATTTGGCTAAAAATCACAATAGACTCTCAGGGACATTGCTGATAAACAGACCATACCCACCTCAGATCCACACCTGACAGGTGTCATGGAGGCGGAGTTTGGAAACTCATTAACATTACTACCCTCGTACTGTGTTTACAAATATGATAATCCTATTTTCATATATCTCTACTGCCTACCTTAAAGTTTAAACAATTTACAAATTCCTTTTGATATTAAAGAATCAAGTTTCTACATCCCTTGACTGATATTCATATTATGGTTGTAACTTTCTTTTATGAAGCTAGATTCAATGATGTTCCTTTCCAGTGCATTATTAGAATATACAATCCTTTTGCCCTTTCCCAGTTGATAGCATGATTGTTCTCACTAACATGTACAAATATACCACTATTCCCTTGTGCATATCTCACACATTTCTTATGTTGTTCAATTCTTTTTCCAGTGCTTTCCCGGTTTGGCCAATATAAAAGTTGTCACAAGACGTACACGGAATTTTATATACACACCCTTTAATATTGTCTGGGGAGTTCTTGATAAGTACATTTTTTCATTGTTGTATCGTTCTTAAATGCGACATTAACACCAAAATTCTTAAGAAGATGAGGGATATCTTTCATACTATTATTATAGGCAGAACAAGCAAATTTTTTGTGTTGTAAGGTTCTTTCTGGTTTTGATACATAGTCTTTTTGCCGCTTCAAATGCACTGTTTAATACACTATCAGGATATTTCAATTTTTTGCCTGCATTCCTAATCTTATCTATTTCATCATCAATATATTCAGGGCTACATACCCGTAATGCTCTTAAAAACATAGATGAAAACACTGACTTTTTAACCTTATTGCTTTGTCCAGAATACAAATGCACATAGGAAGAAATATTAGTGGGTTTTCTATACACACTATATTTAAACCCACTACTATTTCTTCGTATGAGGACATCCAGAAACGGTAAGCACCCATCATTTTCCATTTCCATCGTGAATTTAATTGATGGTACTAATTGATTTAACTTAGCAAAGAAGTTTTTTACATCTTGGTTCCCTGGCCATACACAAATTATGTCGTCAACATACCTAAACCATGTTACATTACGTGGGATTATGTTGTTTAATATCTTCTTTTCAAAAATTCCATATATAAGTTACTTAACACTGGGGATAGAGGGTTTCCCATTGCCATACCAAAATTTTTGTGAGTAAAATTTACCATTAAATTCAAATTTACAATCTTTTACACATAATTTAATCAGTTCAATTAAAGTACTTTTAGAAAATGGGATATCCAGCTGTGTGTTCTCTAACAATTCAGATAAAAACGCCATCAGATCATCTATTGGCACCTTTGTGAATAGTGATACAACATCAAAACTTACAAGCCTGGATTCACTATTAATCTCTACACTATTTAGTTTATTTATCAGGTCCACATTATTCTTGATATTTGCATTTGAGATGGTACCTACTAATGGGTTGAGAATATCTACTAAGTACTTCGCTAGCTTATATGATGCGGAACCAACTGAACTGATAATTGGCCTGGCAGGAAAGTTTGCTTTGTGAGTTTTTATTGTACCATACATGTATGGTAGCGATGGAGAGGTCACACACAACTTCTTTATAAGGCTTTCGTTACCTTTTAACAGGTTTTTCACTTTCTTATTGAAACCACTATTCACATTGTCTATCAGGTTCTTTATTTAATTCTTTATATGTGAAAAAGATAAAAATATACACATGACAAAGCAGATAAATCAAGCGCCCTTGTAATTTTAAATAAAAGTGAATATATAGAAAAAATGCAAAATCTTTTAGGTGATGATAACACATTAAAGAATTAAATAAGAACCTTTTAGACAATGTGAATTTGTGATTTGTTTATCGCACATCACCACAATCTCTCCATCTTTTCTCCTGCGTTGATGTGTTATACTTATATTTATATATGTACACATATACATACATGTGTGTGTGTTATTTATATATATATATATATATATATATATATATATATATATATATATATATATATATATATATATATATATATAAGTAAACTAGCCATTCGACTCTGTAGGTACTCACATATACACAAAGCATATACTCGTTTGACTGTAATCATTTAACATGTGATTTGTTTATCACACATCACCACAATCTCCCATCTTTTCTCCTGCGTTGATGTGTGATATATTTATATATGTACACATATACATACATGTGTGTGTATATATATATATATATATATATATATATATATATATATATATATATATATATATATATATATATATATATATATATATATATATATATATATATATATATATATATATATATATATATATATATATATTGTAAAGATTAGCGATCTTGGTATACGCTTGTTCAAAGCCCGACATTCTGCTTTGCTCGGCCGATAGATAGGCCTCTGTCTATTTTGAACCTGGGAGAGCCTAGTGAATTCTGGTTCGTGTTAGTTTGAACCAGAAGTCTGGGGTTATAAGAGATGCCCATGATCTAATCTTTTGCCATGGGCGGTAAACTGGCTTTGCACCGTTTTCTTTGGTACAGGAGAGTGACCTGGAAGAACATCAGCCGTTTTCTTTGATATAGAAGTGTAACTGGGTCAGAACATCGCCCCCCTACCCCTGTCCAGAAGCAATAAAGGTCAGGGGCGAGGAAAGCTCCTTCTCACACACAGTCGCTAGTTTAAGCCAAGAGGTCACGCAGTGCAGACCTTGCCCCCGCCTTTTCAAATCGCCGCCACGTGGAAGTTAACTGCCCTTTGCTCCGTACCCTGACCCACGTGGCCATCAAGGACTGCAAGTGTGGATTGCAAGTCCCAAAAGCGAGCGGATACTCAACTGCGGCCTTATCATCATCCCAAGGGCGCCCTTTTTCCGCCCCAATCTACGACTTGAAGCAGTACCTTGGTGAGGGAGGCCCTTTTGTCGACGCCCACGTGGACTGGTAGAAGACGCCGCTGGACGCCGCCGTCAGCCTCATGCCCCTACAATGTGGTAAAGTACCCAGAACAAGTTGCTAGTCACGTTACTTCGCCCTTGTGCATTTATTAAACTTCTGGGCCTATAACTTGGTATCCCCTGATGTTTCTTGGTTTAATCCCGGCCCACGTGTTCACTGCCTCCTTCCTCGGAGTCACAAGTAACGCCTCGGGGAAGTCCTTGGTACCCTCAGCGCACACCCGAGTAATTCATTCCCCGAATTCCAGCCTTAGATTTGTAATCTGGGTCCTAATATCGATTCAGAAGGACGATCGTAGCAGAATCCTCCTTGGTCCGTGTTCCTGGCATTCCCAAGCTCACCCCTGCCTTCGGGAGGACTTCTGCAGCAGCAATTTAACGTGTTTCAGTTCATTTCCCCTTTGATCTTGTGTGTTATGAAAATATAACTATTTTTGTATCGTGTTTCACGCACTTCCCTTTGAGAAAGAGCCCTCCGCTTCTTGTATCACTCCTATTAGTTTGTGTTTTATATATCCTGGTTATCTTGCAAGGCCATTTTAGAGTAAAGTAATAAATGTGGAGTCATAAGAACCACCTGCACCAGGAAACATATAAAAATGGCGACCTGACCAGTGAATCTCGAAATGATTGCATCACCCCCTCTTCCCCTTTGTTGTTTGTGTTGCAATTTATGAAATCAGCAATTAGCTCAGCTAAGCTGGATACGAGACAGATTATGAACCTTTGAAAAGCCAGCGCAACAGGCCAAGGAAATTCTGCGTAAGTAAACTGTGTTTATTTAGCGTAGGACACTTTAGCAAACGTGACTAACCCTAGGAATTTTTTTTATAGTAGGGCGCATGTCAGAGGAAAACGAGAGAGAGAGGATCGCCGAAATTTAGCTTTGGAAGCCTTTGCACGCGGCTTGCATGCCATTCAATTAGGTTATTTAGGTGTTAACCCATTAAAGGAATAGTGTGCATATTCCTCCAGTAGAAACGAGTGATTTCAAAACTGAATCCTTAAATAGGCGCGAGAAATCGATGGAAAACACGTGTTCGAAAGTCAGACTAGCATCGCTGACTCATTTTACTCTCTCTCTCGTTTAGAAATAGGAGCGAAAGCGTATATTATACTGGGTTAACGCCAAGGACGTAAAAAGGTCAACAACTGTTGTCTCGTTCCGGGAAATCCCTGGTTTGTTTACTACTTTCATTCATTCCGCGCAGACAGCCTATAAGATAAACACACCGAGACACGACCTTGACCGTCATTCGTAGCCCAGTTAGGAATGTGTAAAAATTTGTTTGTTTGATTTTCTTCGCTCTACCAAATTGTTTGCATTATTGGGGGTCTGACATTATATATTGTTCTGTTTTTTGTGTGTTTTGTTTTGTGCTTTTAATACGGCTGTGTGTGTTGCCTATCTGTTATGAATGTGGGATGGCCACCCACCTAATTGCCCTTGAGAATAACACTTCTCCCATAAGTCAGTAAAACTAGCGCTCTCGCTAATCAGACTTCGTCTGTGCGGGAATTCTAGGGAGCCTATATATTCTATTCTTGTCCCCAATAAACCTGCTTCGTCAGTAATTTGGTGAGACCAATTCATTTTCAACATCGTCCCCAACCAAACCCGTTTTGTCGTTACCTAGGAGACCAATCATTGCTAATCATCGTCCCCAGCCAAACCCGTTTTGTCGTTACCTTGGGAGACCAATCATTTGCTAATCACCGTCCCCAAGCAAACCCGCTAAGTCGGTACCTTGGGAGACCAATCATTTGTTCATCATCGTCCCCAATCAGCCCGTTTTGTCGGTACCTTGGGAGACCAATCATTGCTAATCATCGTCCCCAACCAAACCCGTTTTGTCGTTATCTTGGGAGACCAATCATTGCTAATCATTGTCCCCAACTAAACCCGTTTTGTTGGTACCTTGGGAGACCAATCATTGCTAATCATCGTCCCCAATCAGCCCGCTCCGTCGGTAAATCGGGAGACCAATCATTGCTAATCATCGTCCCCAACCAAACCCGTTTTGTCGTTACCTTGGGAGACCAATCATTGCTAATCATCGTCCCCAACTAAACCCGTTTTGTCGGTACCTTGGGAGACCAATCATTGCTAATCATCGTCCCAAACCAAACCCGTTTTTTTGGTACCTTGGGAGACCAATAATCGCTAATCATCATCCCCAACCAAACCCGTTTTGTCGTTATTTGGGAGACCAATCATTTGCTAATCACCGTCCCCAACCAAACCCGCTAAGTCAATCATTGCCAATCATTTGTTCATCATCGTCCCCAATCAGCCCGCTCCGTCGGTAAATCGGGAGACCAATCATTGCTAATCATCGTCCCCAACCAAACCCGTTTTGTCTTTACCTTGGGAGACCAATCATTGCTAATCATCATCCCCAACTAAACCCGTTTTTGGTACCTTGGAAGACCAATCATTGCTAATCATCGTCCCCAATCAGCCCGCTTTCGGTAAATCGGGAGACCAATCATTGCTAATCACCGTCCCCAACCAAACCCGTTTTGTCGTTACCTTGGGAGACCAATCATTACTAATCATCGTCCCCAACTAAACCCATTTTGTCGGTACCTTGGGAGACCAATCATTGCTAATCATCGTCCCCAACCAAACCCGTTTTGTTGTTACAAGCAGGGAGACCAATCATTGCTAATCATCGTCCCCAACTAAACCCGTTTTGCGTAGACCAATCATTACTAATCATCGTCCCCAACCAAACCTGTTTTGTCAGTACCTTGGGAGACCAATCATTGCTAATCATCGTCCCCAACCAACCCATTGGTACCTCAGAGACCGGAAAATTCCTCTTCCTAAATCCCGCCAGAGCCCTCTGTGCCTGGGCGGAGATCATTCCCTACGTCCTTTGGGGAAAAATTCAAAATTCCCACAGCTCTGGGAAATTAATTCTGTGTGTTACTAGCGTCCTCTCCCACCTGCAAAATGTCGACACGGTCTCAGCAGAGCGAGGATTTCAAGTTCTTCATGTCCTCAGGGAAGGAACTCGGCCTTTCTGGGAGAGAACTAAGAGACTGGGTACAGGAGAGGATGGACGCCATACAAGCAGAGAAACAGGCTCAGGAGAGACAAGAAGAAGCCGAGAGACAGGCTCAGGAGAGACGAGAAGAGGCAGAAAGACAGGAACGAGAAGCAGAAAGACAGGAATGAGAAGCAGAAAGACAGGCTCAGGAGAAACGAGAAGCAGAAAGACAGGCTCAGGAGAGACGAGAAGAAGCCAAGAGTTAAGAAAGGGACAAGCAGCGTGCCCATGAACTCGCGATGCTGCAACAGAGTGGCCCCTCACCTCCACCTGACCCCCAGGGGATGAGTGCCCTCAGCCAGGCTCTCGCCTGCATGCCAAAGTGGACGGAGGCTGAGCCCGAGGTGTGGCTCGACAGCGCCGAGACAGTTTTAAAGGCCTGCCCCTGAGTGCAGCCGAACTCTCCCTGGTGTTGGGCAAGTTCCTTGGAGGAAGGCCCTGATTGCCTACAGAGCCCTCCCGCTGGAGGAGCAGAAAAAATTGGGAGGTCATCCAATGAGACTATCGCCGTCGCGTAAGAGATAACCCCGAACGCTGGAGGGGTGTTGGCGCGGGCTAGTGAAGGAAGCCAATCAGACCTGGGCAGAGTGGGCATACCAGTCCGAGCGTGCCAGTGCCAAATGGTTCGAGTCCGTGGGGTTCGACCTCAACGAGGCAATCGAACAAATACAAATAGAGAACTTCCTGCTCTACACCCCGTCGGCCTCGCCACGCCACATCGCCGAGAAGGAGCCCCCAACCTTAGCTGATTGCTGCCGATTGGCAGATCTCTGGGACACCCATCACCCCAGTTTGGGAGAGCTCCTGCAGCGCAAAGTAACTCCACCCACCTTCCTTTCGGTGCCCCTCCGCCGAAGAATGGGCAATCACAGAAACCCGTTGTGTGCGGGCTCTGTTAATAGATCGGGCATGCCAAAGAGCAATGCCGCAGTAAACAACCAGCGTCTCTCTCTCCCGGACAACCCCCTAATAAGTCGTCTGCGCCCTCTGCCGGGGCAGTGCGAAGAGATTTCAGCCATACCTTTTGCACGGCATGCAAGGTTTATGGCCACTCTTCCTCATGGGCAAAATACCCTAGAAATAATAAGTCCGGAAATCCTGCCGTCGCTCTGGCAGTAACGAATCCCGAGTCCTTAGGCCCTCCTGCCGAGGGTCCCATTTATGTGGCACCTCCTCGAGGTAGATACTCAGCACACCAGGTCAAGGCATTTGACGACTCTGGGGCGCAAATTTCCCTCATAAAGAGGGACAAAGTTCCCTATGGAGCTATAATAGACCGACGCAAGCTCATCACCATTGAGGGCATAAACGATTTTAAAATGATCCTCCCTACGGTCCAACTGAGGGTCACCCGACCCCACAGAACCAGGACCCTTCGTCTCGCCATAGCGAAACACATTCCAGGAGGCTATGACGTCCTCCTGGGCCAAGACTTTACGTCCCATTTCAAACCACAACCATTCTGAGGTCCCCATTCCCCAATTAATCATCCAAATCCGAGTCCAGTGCCCGGCACGCATCAGTGCCAGTGCCGAGGCCAGGGAGCCAGATCTCCCTTCAGGAGAATCTCGGTTTCAATTCCTCTGCCAGTGCCACTTAGGCGCACTGAGCAGTGCCAGTCTCTGTCCGTCCAGACAGACGCCGACCACCACCACATCGCTACTGCAGAGCGCCAGCGACAATGTCAGTGCCTGAGCAGGTCACCCCTGCGTGCAAGTCAACCCCGCCCCCTCCGGCCGGCCCCTCTCTCTCGCCGCCCGCCGCAGATTCCTCCGCAAGTCATGATTCTGCCCTGCCGCCGTCCTGGGCCCGATGAACTCTGCGAACTGTGCCGGTTAATGTCCGAGATGGCGAACAAAATTCCTGGGTCAGTTGTCGCAGCAGCTGACCCAGATGGCACCCTGCCGCCCTTTGGCCTCGGGCCCTCCGATTCCCGGCCAAGGACAACGGTCCAAGGAGGAGAGGTTCGCGGTTAGTCACCACGGGTGTGGGTGATCGCAGGTAGTCCACAACGAAATCCCCAGCTCTTCTGGCCCCATGTGCAAAAAGTTGGCATAGGGCCACTTCTTCATCTTTGAAAGTCTTGGCACCTTTCATCCAGGAGAGGATGTCAAGGCTTTCCGCTATCTTCTTCCTTTCCTTTGGAATTTCTATCCCTCATCCTTCTCTATCGATCTTTCCTTTACACTTTCCTTACTTACCACCAAGCGGCAGTTAACATATGGGATGTCATCCCCTTTAAAATGCCTTAATCATCTTGATTTTGAGCAGTAAGAGAGACAGAGTGGGAAGTGGCACGCCCCTACGCCTGTCCTTTGGCACAAGGCAGGCGTGTCAGCTCTTCCTGAAGGGGTCGCGCTTTGGGTTTCCTTTTCCAGCCCTTGGGCTGAGAGTTAGCTCTGACCGTCGTCTATTGGCGACAGATGTTAGATTAATAAATAAACAATAAATACCTCACTCTGTTATCCTTCGTTTTCTGTGTATATTATTTACTCTTGCATTTAATCTTTTCCTCTATTTGTTAACGAATCTCGAGTCACAAGACTCCTGCCCTTATGAGTTTTATAGTTGCCCTTTAATCCCCGCGGTGTGGCCCGCCCCTTAGTAAGAAGTAACGTCCTTCGTTTGTCATTTTGTGTAGTTTCCTTTTTTTTATATTTTATTGAGTTATCCTTGTGGAGAATGTTACCCTTGTCCATTTTCCCCATCATTTGTTTATCCTCCCATTCATACTTCGTGCGAGTAGCCTATTTATAACTTACACCCAAGTTGTAGACCGCAGATGTAAAAATTTAGCGTGGTTTAAGTTAGCAAATTAAAACCCGCGAATAATCTCTTTGCCTCGCCGCTGTCAGAATACTGTCACTTCATTTTAGCGTTCGCAGGAGGTATTAGCTATACTCGTCGAGCTTAGGAACAGTTGTATTTCGATTGAAAAGGAGAATTGAATTTTGTTATTACAATTTCTGGTAAAGGGGATATTATTTAAAACCAACGGTGTATTGTCACTTATACAAGCCTCTTCAAGGCACAACTAATTGCATGCATGTAATTCCAGGATAGCATCAAGAAGTTGGTTGTTTTACATTTGTTTTCCTTTTACCTACTGCCTTGTATGTTTTATTTTTTTGTTGTTGTTATTTTGTAACTTTGAAATGTTCTCTGTTTATTTTCTTTGAGTGCCTTATTACCCCAATAAAGTAAAACGAGTAAAGAATGGGTAGAATCAGTACTTATGAAGTATTTCAGCAAGAATTAATTTGCAAGTAAAGGCGCCCTTTTCCTAAACTGCACTCTGCACTTAAAGTAAACCTCCAGTTTGTTATTGATTAGTGTGGCAGCAGAGTTTTGCAAATAAAGTATAGTAACAGTTGTAGCAAAGCAGAAGATAGAGTAAAGTCGAACGTTTTCTTCAGCTCATTTTTGCTGTTATCGATATTCGCACCCGCTTATAGGTGTGAATATCATCTTGCCAGGGGAGCTGTAAAGATTAGCGCCAAAATACGCTATGAAAGTGCCTTTTCTGCTTTGCTCGGCCGATAGATGGGCCTCTGTCTATTTTGAACCTGGGAGAGGTAGTAAATTCTGGTTAGTGTTAGTTTGAACCAGAAGTCTGGGGTTATAAGAGATGCCCATGATCTAATCTTTTGCCATGGGGACAGTAAACTGGCTTTGCACCGTTTTCTTTGGTACAGGAGAGTGACAAGGAAAATCAGCTGTTTTCTTTGATATAGGAGTGTGACTGGGTCAGGACATCGCCCCCCTACCCCCACCCCTGTCCAGAAGCAATAAAAGGTCAGGGCGAGGAAAGCTGCTTCTCACACACAGTCGCTAGTTTAAGCCGAGAGGTCACGAGTGCAGACCTTGGCCCTAGCTGGCTCCTTTTTCGCTCGCTCGCCGCGTGGAATTTAACTGCCGCTTGTCCGTGTTGACCCACGTGGCCATCAAAGACTGCAAATGGGGATTGCAAGTCCCAAAAGCGAGCGGATACTCAACTGGCGGCCTTTTCATCATCCCAAGGGCGCCCTTTTTCGCCCCAATCTACGACTTGAAGAAATACCTTGAGGGGAGGCTACCATTTGTCGACGCCCACGTGGACTGGTAGAAGACGCCACTGGACGCCGCCGTCCGCCCAGAGCCCTACAATGTGGTAAAGTACCCAGAACGAGTTGCTAGTCACGTTACTTCGCCCTTGTGCATTTATTAAACTTATGGGCCTATAACTTTGTATCCACTGATGTTTCTTGGTTTAATCCCGGCCCACGTGTTCCCTGCCTCCTTCCTCTGAGTCACAAGTAACGCCTCAGGGAGTCCTTGGCGCCTTCAGCGCACGCCCGAAGTAATTCATTCCCGGAATTCCAGCCTTAGATTTGTAATCTGGGTCCTAATATCGATTCAGAAGGACGATCGTAGCAGAATTCTCCTTGGTCCATGTTCCTGGCATTCTCAAGCTCCCCCGCCTTCGGGAGAACTTCTGCAGCAGCAATTTAACGTGTTTCAGTTCATTTCCCCTTTGATCTTGTGTGTTATGAAAATATACCTATTTTTGTATCCACGTGTTTACAGACACTTCCCTTTGGGAAAGAGCCCTCCGCTCCTTGTATCACTCCTATTAGTTTGTGTTTTTTTATATGTCCTGGTTATCTTGAAAGGCCATTTCAGAGTAAAGTAATAAATGTGAGTCATAAGAACCACCTGCACCAAGAATCATATAAAAAATAAAAATATATATATATATATATATATATATATATATATATATATATATATATATATATATATATATATATATGATATGTGTATATATGTGTTTGTTATATGTATACATGTACATTATGCTTTCTATTTTATATATATATATATATATATATGGATATATATATATATATATTTGATATTGCTCACATATATATATCTTATATATATATATGGTAACAGGTATATATATATATATATATATCATATATATATATATATATATATATATATATATATATATATATATATATATATATATATATATATATATATATATATATTTATACAAAATATGTATATATATATATATATATATATATATATATATATATATAATATATAAATATATATATATATATATATATATATATATATATATATATATATATATATATATAGGTATTTATATATATATATATATATATATATATATATATATATATATATATATATATATACATATATATATATATATATATACATACTGGGTGTTTCAAAATAAATGCCCCCTCCACAGAACAAATCGAAAGTTATGAAGTTTTCTGCAATACCTATCTCAAAGTACATTATTTTAAGTTTCTATTAAGATATTTTTCATTTTACATTTCTTGTATTATTATTTCTTCTTCATCCATGGAAAATACAACTTCTTTACTCTGCAATATGGGATAGTGCGAGATGAACCTTCACTTCTCCTATTTGCTAATTCTTCTACCTTAATTTATCTTCTTGAATGTGGACTTTCTTGTGGTATTCTGTGTAGGATAAATTGTCAGCTGATTTGAAGACTTATTTCGATGTTGAGCGGTTACTACTTAATTCAACTATTTTTATTTCCTCTTAAAACCAGCAATTCTTTGTTAACTGTCCATTTTCTTACAAACCGTGCAGATTCTAGGTTTACACCTACTTGTAAATGATTTGTATACCCGCAGTTTTCGCAGGTTGCTCTGGTCTCGCCCTTGAGCGGAAAATAGTTCACTGCTGAAGTGTTTAGGTTTTGAGTTTCTGACCATATCTATAAGGTTTGTGTGGTCCACTCTTTTTGCCAGATTGCTTCTTCCCTTTGATCTGGATTCCATTTTCTTTTTAGTATTTTGGGGCATATTTCCCCTTTGAAGGTATTTCTGTCTATTTCCTACTTGCCTGGAATTATCATAGAATTTATTATTCAGTTTAAAAATTAGGATTATTATTTCTGACTTTCCTTTCTATTTTGTGCTTCTGTTGTTCCCACGAATTCTTGGATAGATTTATTCTTTCCTTGATTTCTTCTCTCATTGTCTTCAATGTTTGAAGGCTTGTTTTTCTGGGATCAGTTTTATTTTCTTCTGAAAGTTTTTCTTCTTCTCCAAGAATATTATATATGGTTCTTAAATGACACGTAATTTAATACATGCCGTAGTTCAACTAATTTCTGAGCACTAGCCCCAAATAGATCCTTGTCTCCTATAGTAATACCTGTCTTCTTAAATCTTCGCTTATTTTCTATTGCATTCTCCACGCTTCATGCATAAATTAGCAATTGTTTTATATTGTGGGTTAAGAAATCTAGTTAGGTTATATAAAACCGTCAGTCTGATTTACTGGTTTCAGAGTGATAAACAAATTTCTTTAAATTCTACATAGTTATTAAGCTTCATAAAATCTGTGGAATTCAAAGTTTTTATAAAGGCTCTCCATGTTCTGAGCTGATGAGCAACAAGGCTTCATTTATTTAGCTCTTTCATCTGTTATTCCCCTGAAATTATAATGTGACTATCTGCATCTGCTAAAGCAATGATTTACAGTATAGATTCGAGTCTGCTTTTGTCAGGACTGGAATCGTCCTACCCGTCTCACAGAAGCGCAGGGCGTTGTTATGACGGGCGGCCTGATTCATGTTATTATAAAAAATTGTATGCGTAGTATTATTAGTATTAATTAGTATTGTTACTATTATTATTATTGTTAGTAGTATTAGAATGATTAACACTATTTTGGTTCTGGTTATTTGTGTTATTATTGTTAGCATTTCCTTGCACTACAAAGCGAGGGGAATTTAGTCTTGAAATTCGACTTCGCCTAATTGTCGACGGTCTTAAATCTTAATGTGAATGTCTAACAGTGTTCAGTAATTCATCAAATACTCGTTGCATGTCCACACACAAAAAAAAATTATTCAATCAGAGTACATCAATCACAGAAATTTTTGTTATATTGTACCAAAATTAAAAACAATTTGTCAAATTGTCACACAAAAAAAAATTAAATTCTCTATTGAGTTCAAGTGCACAATTAAAACCTTTTTCAATACATAAAATAAATTCTTATATGAAATTAGGCATCATATCATCAAAATTCATCATAATAAGTACACAAAATTATATATATAACTTCTCAAATAATCATCACCATCCGAAAGGAAAATAATCATCTCTATCTAAAATTATTTGCTAAATAATTAATTATCATAGAGAGAGTACTGCTGGTATTTATGCAAAAGAATTTCTGTCTACTAGAGAGAGAGAGTTTTCTTATTTTTCAATCTTATAGCAAGATGCAAAAAAATATATATATATCTTCACTTATTTATTAAGAGAGAGAGAGTGGACAGTAAATTCATTTATCGCGAACTTACTGGGTGGTGTTGCTGATATTGTGATATCGCTAATGTTATCCTTCCAAGGTGAATGTTTCACAGGATCCGCAGAAAAAATCTTTACTAGGTCTGGCGCTTGTTTTTCCGCTGTGGTTTTCCGCTTTCGGAATCTTGTTGAAAGTTTGTGCGCTGTTTTTTTTTTTTTTTTTTAATCACTGGCGATACGTCGCAAACACTGGGCTTATTATCGCTGTCGGGCGCTCTTGCTCAATTTGTTGACGGTAACAGTTCAAAATGTTTTTTGGCTTCGGACGCACTAAACTGTTTTTGGTTCACACCGACGCTCTTGTTGTAAGCCGTTATTCACTGGAGTATTTTTATTTCTTCTGATATATTTTGTTCTGTCAGTCGTAGAAAAATCTAAGTTCGTTTTGTAGAATTTCGTTTCACTGTAACTTAAATAATTGCACTGATAACTCATTAATGTTCGTTGTTTCGTCTTCGCTTTCTGGATCCACTTTAGCTGCCACCATTTGTAAGGTTTTATTGTTCCTTTATGTTCTTGTTATATGTTTGCATAGATTTTAGTCTTTCTTCTTACCTGGTTTCTTTCGAGGTGTCTCAGACGCTTCATGGATGACAAAAAAGCTATCTTTGGTATATTTATTCCTTTTAAGTATTGATATCTCTCAGAAAGGCGATAGAGACAAAGATCGGTAATTTCTTTTTCACTTTCTAATTAGTACTTAGTATTATAAAGATCAGTACAAATAGTCAGTTACAATGATAGAAATGAATCGTACTTCCTTGAATCAGCCTATATGGGGAAAACTGAAGCGAGGGGAGAATGTACTCTCCCTTAAAGGACACAGTTCTGACTCTGGTCTCCTTGTAGGTCTCTAACTCGTCAAACCCTCAGAAAAACTTGCTATCTGCAATCTCCACCTCCTTCTAGCCTTATTGGAAGGATTAATCAGCAAGGCCTCCCCTTCAAGTAGCTGATTGGAAGGAATGTAGTGGGTGTGATCTCAAATCTCTCCTTAGAGAATTTGATAGGAGGTGATTTTAGGAGGGTGCAGAAAGACCCTCCCACACATAATTGATTGAGGCTAAAAGAAGCACATCACTGTGCCAACCCAAATTCCTAGAACTTCACCAAAACACCGGAGAAGGTGGTGCCATAGAATCAGCTGTTGTAAGCATTTAGACTGTGCCGACCTCATGTTTGGTTAGCTTCAATCACAGGCCATTATTTCCCATTTTTGACTGTTTTATATTGAAACACGATATACTGTAATGTAACATCTCACATATTGATACATGACACAACAGCATTTGGCCATATCACTGTGTTCTTTTGCCTCTCTCTTTATTCTTATTTCTCTCTCCCCTTCTCTCCTAACTTTTTCAACTCTTCTATTTAATTTCATCTATTCTACACCACAACAAGTTATTTTTTTTGTATTCTTACATGAAATTACATTACTCTCGCTATGCAAAACGTTATGTAACGGCTAATATAAACGGTGCAAAAATTACAACAGCACCAGTTAAATTTCTGAGATTTTCAGCAGTTAGCACGCGGGAGGTAAGGAAAAAGTTTTTTTCAAAAATTCACCATAAATCGAAATGTTGTGCTAGAGACTTCTCGTTTGTTGCAAAATGAAGGTAAATAATTTAATATTACTAGAATGCAAGAGTTTTACTTCAATTGTACTTTTCGACCATTCTCGGTCGAGTCGTTGACTGAAGGTTGAAATTTCTGGCACTTATCGTGATTTATATGAAATATGTCAAAATTCGATAAAAGCTGCTATCCATGAGTTATTTGTTGTATTCTACATGAAATTATAAAAAAAGCATTACTCATATGTAAAACTTATAACGTACTGATACAAAACTGTGCAAAAATTACGACAAAGTATCAGAAGAATTTCGAGATTGTAAGAGCTCGATATCGTTGTATCTTCCAAACACGTAAAAGTTCGTGTGTTCGTCGTCCATCGGAGTGGCGAAAGAGACGTTTGGCGTCTTCACAAAACAAAACATACACATAGCTTTGATACAGAAGATTCGTTGGAACATTATGAGTACATGATTAGAATGCTTGCATGGCAATGCAAGTAGTGGTGATTGTACATACATCAAGACAACAATGGTTAGGGAGAAACAGACGTAAATATTGTATGGTTGAAATCGCGTTCCTGTAGAGAAAGAAAACGAGACGCTCTTGTTGTCTTGTCCACTCCGATGGACGACGAACACACAAATTAGATTAAGGGTACTAAGATGAACGACGAACACACACGTGTTTAGAAGAGACAGTGTCAGGCTCTTACAAGATTTTCAGCAGTTAGCGCGCGCGGACGTAAGGAAAAAAGTTTTTTCAAAAATCTCCATAAATCGAAATATTGTGCTAGACTTCTCGTTTGTTGCAAATGAAGGGTAGATGATTGAATATTACTAAAATTATAAAGAGTTTTCATTTTCTCATAATTGCATTTTTCTGACCATTCGGTCGAGTCAAAGGACTGAAGGTTGAAATTTCGGCACCTATCGTGATTTATAGTATGAAAATATTTCAAAAACTGATGAAAGCTACAAAACTTCATGAGTTATTTGTTTTGGTATTCTACATGAAATTGGTGCACATTTTTCACATATAAAAACTCTTTATGTAACTATTAATATAAAACAGTACAAAATTACGACAAAGTGACGAAAGAATCTCCCCGAGATTTTCAGCAGTTAGCGTCACGGACATATGCAGGTAATTTTTTTGCAATTCACCATAAATCGAAATATTGTGCTAGAGACTTCTGTTTGTTGCAAACGAAGGTAAATACTGAATATTACTGTGAACAAAGAGCTTTTAGCCATAATTGCGCTGACCATTTCGGTCGGTGTCAAAGTTGACCGAAGGTTGAAATTTGCACTTATCGTGATTTATAATGTCAAAATTGATAAAAGCAACATCCATAAGTTATTTTTTGTTGTATTCTACATGAAATTGCGCACATTTTCATATGTAAAACTTTATGTAACGGCTAATACAAAACTGTGCAAAAATTACGACAAAGTGACTAAAGAATATCCGAGATTGTAAGAGCCTGATGCCGTATCTTCCAAACACGTGTGTGTTCGTGTGTTCGTCGTCCATCGGAGTGGCGAGACGTTTTACGTCTTCACAAAACAGCTTGATACAGAAGACTGTTGGAACATTATGAGACATGATTAGAATGCTTGCATGGCAATGCAAGTAGTGGTGATTGTAAAGGATACATCAAGACAACAATGGTTAGGGAGAAAACAGACGTGAAATATTGTATGGTTGAAATCGCGTCTCGTGTAGAGAAGAAAACAGAGCGCTTGTTGTCTTCTGGTCTCGATCTCGATGGACGAATATTTAACACAATGAATTAGATTATGGTACTGGGTGATTTCCAAGAGGTCAACTTTTGCACTAACACACTTTTCTCTTTTCTGTCTTTTCTGCTTCCTCACTTAGGAATAGTTCTCTCTCTCTCAATCTTCCCACTCTGCTTAGACTCTGCTCCTTTCCCCCTTTCGACTCTCTCTTTCGACTCTGTCTGACTTTTCTCTCTCTCTGCTTCTTTCCTGTCTGCCTGTCCTTATATCTCCCATTTTCCCTTGTGTCAACCATGACGTCATATTCTGGGCAGGTACTGCTTTTCCTGAGGCACCTCCTCCACTTGCTTCATTCCAACCTTTGGAGGTGTGTTTTAAGAATTCTGTTGATTATTGGGTATTTGTTCTCAGGACGTCTCTAGGTCTCTGGCACTGATGGCATTTCGATTGGCCAAACATCTAGGCTTGACCTGTAGGCGGGCTTATTTCTGGGCTCTCCTTCGAAGTCAAGGGGGTGAGGGTGCTTTCCCCACACTCTACTAACCTTCGCAGGACCCTCGTGATTTCAAGGCACCATTGATGCAATTTCTCTTAGTGCCTGTTAGTGCTGGTGTGTTCATGAAGATATGGTTGGCGACTTGTTGTGACAGGCTGGGAGATTTATGAGTTTATGGTCCTTTCGTACTGACCCAAAATGGAAATAGGATATTTCCACTTTGAAAAAATACGTTTTTCTCTATTCTCTCGATACATATATATATACATATATATATGCATATACACATATATAAACATGTATAAACACACACATACTCTATATATATATATCTATATCTATCTATCTATCTATATATATATATATATATATATATATATATATATATAATATTATATAGTGTTATAATATATATAACCATTCTACAAATATTATATATATCTCTGTGAAAATTTTGGTGTTTTGCTTGCAGGTTCGTCATTTGTTGTAATGATATAATTTTAAAATGTCTTTTTCTTACAGATAAATTGTGTATCATGTAATCTTAAAATGTTTTGATATATTTTTTCCATTTGTTTGATATATTAATACGTATACTGGGAGTTATGAAACCGAATTCCTAGCGTATTGAGCGTTAGCGCCGAACAGAGTGGTAAAGTGTCTCCCCATCAAGCATCTACAATAATTACACAGGTGGTGTGTCCAGTAAGTCGCCCTTGGAGGAAGGCAAAGAGCCCTCTTGGACGACAGATAAGCTGTCAGCCAATTGGTGAATCCCCTATTATGCATTTGTTCTGTATGTCTAACCCATGTTTATTAGCTGTGTCTGTGCCTGACATTTTTCATAATCTGAAAAAGAGAGAATGAGTGAGTGTAAAGAGAGTTGGAGTTGACATGCTGACAGCTGGGACCAAGAATTTGTCCAAAATATCTTTTCTGCTTACCTCTGAACAGTAGGAAATGTCAGTCATTGATAAGAGCTCGGGTACAAGCTTCTTGGGACTTAGCTCCAGCCGTGTATGTATTCCATACATTCATGTGTATACCTGTATGTATAATGAATGTATGTATACTTTGTATATCATGTATTCTGGGAGGGCTTTGAAGATAAAAGTGTAGTGCTGAATGAGAAGCACTAGTCAGGAACAGAGCCTGCTGGAAATAGGACCTCTCTCTCTCTCTCTCTCTCTCTCCTCAATAATCCCACCCATGATTTGGGTGTTATGCTGATTTCCCGCTTCTTTACTGTTTGTAAAAGCCTTGTTAAAAACCTGCCCTCAAAAGCAAAGTGCAAATTCATTTCAAAAATAAGAGGTGATATGAAATATTATTTTGTGCAAGCATTGTGTAAAGTGTGTAATGGTGTATCACCTAAAGAAAGGTAATGTGAAGTTTACTGGTTTTATTATGTTAAGAGTTAAAGTGATGTTCTAGGTGAAAGAGAGTTATTATTTTGATAAGAGATGAACATATCTCTTTCTGTGAGTTCTAATGTGTCTTGCTGCTAATTATACATCATTGTATGTGTCAGTGTGACTTGGCAGTGTTAACTATGAGAAAGTCTTAGAAAGACGTGAGTTTAACTTTTTTTTTTTTTTAAAGTGAAGGTAATCTTTTGAAGGATTGATATAATCTTTAAACATTGAAGTTGCTATTGGTATATTTCCATTTTTGCATATTATGTTCTTATATGTCTGTGTTATCATGTTACTATAATTTTATAATTACTGTGTTTCAAAGTTTTGTGCTGGTGATTACTTAGCATTTTGTTAGTGCATACTTATTATTGAGATTTCAGAAAATATGTATGTGGATTTCAGTCAGTAATATTTTGGTGAACATTTCTTTTGAGTTTGATTAATCAGGTATATGTTTAAAACTTGAGTGATATTTAATGGTTTGAATCTTTACTCTAACCAAATTAAGCTTAGTAAATTAAAGTTTTGTAATTAAACTTGATTAAGAAATACTTAAATCTATACTGTTGTCAATTAATAATAAATCTTTTATGATTGTGAACCTTTGCATACAACTTTGAATTTAGAATAAATTTGTTTGTTTCAAGTTTAAAACTCAGCGTTTCATTTGACCACCAGTGCAATTAGAGAAATTAATGAATGTGTACAAGGTAAGTGATGTATCTGTTTGTTCACCTGAGACCTATCTAGGCAAAATAGAACCAGCAGGGTGATAGTTAAAAGTGTTTGCTGAAGTGATACCATTTTCCACTCAGTCTGGATACAATTTTTATTAATTGTTACCTCACCCAACTTGGATGAAGTTACATTGATTTCCCCAAGTGATATAAGTTTTATGGGGATCACTGTACCATTAGGAGATTCAGTCAAACTATCTTTGTTATGAGGTTTCAAGTATCTGGTCGATGAGGTAACTTTTTGGTATTATTATTTGTGTAATAAATTAGTGTTTGATCACTTGTGACAATGATTTAGTGCCCATCGTCCGGGGAAATTAAAGAACGGATTAGACAGATTAAATGGGATTGAACCTAGATTGAACCCTGATAAAATATTTGATGGTCAGATCTGGAGAATTAAACAAATTATTTGGTGCCCAATCGTCCAGAAGAACCAAATGAGTATCACTCTGTCTATGATTTATACTGGTGGTGTTACAATATATTTTTGGTAGGAGAGTAATCCATATAATTGTTTTGAAGTGAATTGTGTAAACCCTTTCGTTGAGTAAACTGAAAATGACTCGGTTTGAAGTTCAGGAATTTTGGCTGCTCCAACCATCAGAAAGTTATGCCCGAAATCTCACCTGATTAAGGCACAGTGGACTCTCTTAGCAGGACATGGGGAAATGTTACTTTGGATATGATTGAGGCAATGTCAAGTGTGTGCAAAACCCAAAGCATTGGGCTTCTGCCTGGCAAAGTAGATGGAGAGTTATGAGGTGCTGCACGAAACTGTTGAATGCAGCTGAGGTAGAATTTACAAATAAGGCAAGGCAAGAGAATGAGAACGGTGATGTACAGGCAGAACTTAGAAGTTTAGACTCAGAAGAATTTTGGGGTAGACTGAAGGTGCTAGAGTCAGAAGAAAACTTACTTAGGCTGCAGATACAGGCTGATAAAGAAAAAGAAGAGAGAGATAAAGCAAGAGAAGAAAGAGATAAAGTAAGGAGGCAAAAAGAAGAAGAAAGAGATAGAGCAAAAGAAGAAAGAGATAGAGTAAGGAGGCGAGAAGAAGAAGAAAGAGAAAAAGCAAAACATGAAAGGAAGTTGGGAAAGTTAATCAGAGGTCGATCCTTACGCTCGTAAAACCTGTATAATTGGCATCCAAGGTAATGTAGACCTGTGTTTGATGCAGCAAGAGTACAGAAGTTAATTCCAAAATTTACAGAAGAAGCTCCAGATGAGTTTTTTGATCACTACAAAGTGGTTTCAGGTATGATTAATAGAGGATAAATGGCTGGTTTTGATACAGAGTGTTTCATTGGTAAAGGAAGAAGTGCCTACTTAGCCTTATCAGCTGATTTGGGTGTAAAGAGTGCCTGCGGTACCAAACACAATGTGCTATAGGTTTACTTCAGGATGACCCCGAATATTACAATGAAAGATTCAGACTTTAAGAAGGACAAGATGACTTTCTTTGATTATGCTCATAAAGTAAGGATGTTTTAAACGATGGCTGGAGGGTGCTAAAGTTGCTAAGTCTATGGACGAACTTGAAGAATTAGTGGTCTATAGAGCAATATCTAAGAGGAATTCCCTTGGAACATATAAAAGAGCTTCTATTAGGAGAGAGAGAGAGAGAGAGGTGAAGAAACTTGACAAAGCTGCTACCTGAGTGAGGATTACAACCCATTATCCAGCAAAGAAATTATAATGGCAGGTACCAGAACCATCAATTCACAGGTTATAGGTCCTGAACAATTTCTTAAGAACAGCTGTGAGAAATCCCTTTAATAATTATACCAGTACAAAGCCAGATGGTGCCCCACAGCAGTGAATGTTAAACCTGCCCTCTAGTCTATTCTCAAGACAGGTGCAGAAAAATTAATATGGGGTTTGCCACAAAGTGTGAAGAGTAGGACATTATAGTCGGTGACTGCTGTAAAGTGTACCAGCAGACTAAACCAGTTGGACAGGTGACAAGAGGTAACCAGGTAAAGCCAACTACGAGGAACAATGGAAAAAAATGAAACCAGACAAGCAGAGTGCTTAGCAACCAGTGCATCATGAAAAATTAACGTAAGAGTTTTTTTTTTTTTAGCCCAGTAACTTTAACTTTTGTTTACTTTTTACCGTTAAATGAAGGTTTGGGCTGTTCTTTTTCCCCACCGCGCGCCGGGCGCTTCGCTTGTTACTGGTAACACACCCATGTGGGATAATTTTCTTTTTTATTTTCATATTTTTGAGTTGTTGGTGATTCAGCGCGAGTGTGGGGTGTACAGTATGTAGATCTTCTGTTCCCGTGGCGTTTCGGCCCAGTTGTCTGAGCGAGAGGTTCCGGCTTCTGCATTTTTGAGTCTTGCCGTTGCTCGCCCCTTTGTCTGCTTTGCGGCGTTTACAAAAAGTGTCACAGCTGATTCAGCTTTACTGCTTCCGTTTCGTGGGTATTAACGATTCGTCGTCTGCGTCTGCCCTTTTGAGACCTGTGCTGCATGAGGGTACAGCCATCACTTATGGTGCAAGTTTTGATCACAGCGTTCACCTCTGTTGTGGAGCGTTACAGCTTACCTCCGGTAAGTGTAAATATTGATAGTGGTATTTTGTGAGACTGTTGACGCTGTCGTGCTACGGACACGAGAATTGTTGGTGGCGAAATCAACTTCATTGTGATCTGGGATGATTGTAAGGAGACTTACCTCTGGTAAGTGCATATGCATTTTAAAGGTTTTTCATTGACGTTTGATGCTGTCTGGTGTTATAGACGCTTCGAGCTGCTGATGGTAATCGGCAGAATCATTCATATATTCTACGGCGTTGATTTGTAAGGTCTCCCCTGAAACTCGTTCTCCGCTCCGTTTTCTATAAGGGACCTTCCAGCCAATTTTGAGGGCTCCGCGACCGAGGTCGTCGTCACGGTCATCGGAAGTGTTCTGCTGTTGAATTATGTAAAAATGAGGCCAGTCGGCATTAATAACTTATTATTATTTATTGTAACATTTGTCTGGCAGGTCATATACCATGCCTTAGATTTTGTTTCTCAAGGTTGTATATTTGTATTTGTATAATTGGTTGACCCAGGTCACACATATGCCCTTTATGCACCGGGCCTTCATTCAGATAAGGCCGCGGTCCTTTTAAGGAAGTTGTATATATTTTTTTGTCAATAAATCAGTCTCATTGTTCTGTCATTGTATTTTTGGACAACCTTATAGGATTTTATATACTGTATATGCAATTTTAGATAAAGACTATATGTTATTATTGTAAGCTTAGGTTAAGGAATTTGATTGTTATAATTAGAGTTATGGTTATTTTTTCCTATCTTTGCTCTGTATGTTTGTGTTTTTTTTTTTGCCATCGTGAGTTTGTTGTTTTTTCCTTTCTCCCTCTGTGACTTTCCCTCCTCCTGTCGGTATACATGTTAGCGTAGGCGAATGGGGAATGCTTGTGTTTTTGTTTTTGTAGTTGAATGTGGTTTCTAGCCCCCAACCATCATTTACGGCTTTCTTATATTTCAATAATAAATACTGTTATTTTAGAATAGTTCGGGTTTTTCTTATTCCTCTTTGAGTGTACAGTGTTTTGCTGAGGATCCTAACTTTGTGGGTTTAACAGCCCTTTTTGAAGTCATTGGTTCTTTTGAAAATCTGCCTATAAGAAGAGTTTGTTTAAGGAAAGAACAAATCCTTTTTCATAAAAAATCAGGGTATTCATACAACCTGGATCTGGTATGTACAGTATATTAATTTTGTTATTTTTACACTAGATGTGTGTAAAAGGGGATACCCTATGGCTGGTCTAAGGCTCTGAAAATTTATAGCAATCATAATAATTTTGATAATTTATAGTGAGCAGGAGGCCACCATAACAAGTGGAAACGCAATTTCCAGTAGTGAATGGCTGAACAGTGAGGAGGCTTTTAAACCATATATCTATGAAGGTATACGACAACTCCCTCTTTGAGTGTGCAGGTGCCAGTGAAGATATTACGTGATGCAGGAAGTAACCATAGTGTGGTAGTTCGAGGTGCTTATCCACAGTTGGAGAAGAATCTCACCGGAGATTGTTATTTTAGCGGTATAGGGAGGAGAGGAAGTAACTCCTAATGGTATGCTTCTCGTTTGCATTTGTCATGTGAATTAGTGACAGGAAATACTGATTTTGCAGTAAAGGACTAATTTAGCTGTTGAAGGTGTGCATGTTTTACTGTAATGAAGTTGGTGGTGTCCCCTTCTTTCTGTCTTTGTCCTGTAGTGACAGAAAAACCGTTAAGGATTAGTCCTACGATAGAATTAATAGTAAGAAAACCTCACCTATTTCCAAGTTGTGTAACTACTCAGAGCATGAAGAGAACTGGAGCGTAGAAGTGAAGAACTGAAGATTTACCTGCACCAGAAGGATCTTTGAGCTTAGAAGAGCTGTTCCAGGAAAGTGAAGTTTCCCCTAATGTCAGTACTGAAGAGATTTCCGAAGAAGAAGAGAATCCTATTATTGGTAAAGAGACTCCGAGTAGTCAAAGTGTTCCTGAAGACAGTAGTGAAACTACTGAAGCAGAGTTAACAGATATTGAGAGTTCAGCCCTTGAAGTTGGTCAAGTGACTAGAGAGAAATTAGTGGAACTGCAGAAGAGGGACAACAAGCTGCCGATCTGTTCTTCAGAGTTGTTGAACAAGAAGAGATGCAACAAACTTCTACTCTGTTATTATTCAAAGGATGGATTGCTAATGAGGAAGCATCGATCTGCAGATACACCAGGAAATGGGGTGAATAGGGGAATATCATCAAATCTTGATTCCATATCCATTGAGGAAGCAAGTTGCAGCAGAAAAGTAATGAGGCTGACATATGGGAATCAGGGAAGACTGTTGAGAAGGTGATGAAGTATTTTTTTTGGCCTGGACTACACAAGGATTTCAGCAAATTTTGCAGGGAGGTCATACATGCCAGATAGCTGGAAAAACCTCAAATGAAACCATTCAAAAGCTCCTCTACAACCGATAGAAGTTAGAGGAGAACCCTTTAGCAAGGTGATAATAGATGTGGTTGGTCCGCTTCCAAAAACAAAGAAAGGACATGAATATCTGTTGACATTAATGTGTCCTGTAACAAGATATCCTGAGGCGATTCCTGTAAGAAGTATAAGTGCAAAGGTAATTGCTGAGAAGTTGGTGGAATTTTTCTCCAAGTTTGGAATTCCAGAAATTGTACAGAGTGATAGAGGAACGAACTTTACCTCAAAATTATTCCAGGATGTGATGAAGTTGCTAGGAGTGAAACAACAGTTATCTACTGCTTATCACCCAGAGACTCAAGGCGCTCTTAGAGTATTCCACCGACTTTGAAAAGTATGCCAATCAAGTACTGTAATGAGTGGAAGAGAATGATGTTATTTATCCTTACTTCAACAGTACGGAGGTTAAAAATGCTTATCAAGAAAGTATGGGATGTTCACAAATGAAATGATTTTCGTCGAGACGCAGAGAGGTCCGTTGAAAATCCTTGCAGAGAAACCGAAGAAACTCATACAGGAAGTCCACAGGAGAATAAGTGAAGAACTTGAGGGAAAAAGTGTGTTAGAAGAAATTAGAAAATTCTTTAGAAAATTTGAAGATGTCAAAAGAAAATGAAAAGAAAGTATGATGCTAAGACTAAGCTAAGAAACTTTAGTGTTGAACAGCAAGTTCTAGTATTCTTACCAGTGAAAAGGTTTCTTTACAAAGCAAACATGTCCTTTAGGATAACAGAAAAGTTATGACGAATCCAGAGGATCGAAACACCAGGAGAAGGAAACGACAGAGGAAGATACATGTAAATCTTTTGAACCCTACTCAGAAAACTAGAACCAGGTTATGCCCATAACCCAAAACACCCCAGATACAGAGGATGATGATGGTTACGAAGTTGGGAGTTGAAAAACAAGATGAACAATTCTCTCAGTATTAGAAAATTTAGAAACAAACTAAAACATCTAAATGTTGAACAAAGCAAAAAAATTTCCACTGTATAAGATCCAAAGTTTCCCTGAAATTTTTACAGACATACCTTAAGTTTAATTGACTTCTGACAAAAGTAAGAGATTAAGATCAGAGAAGATGCTAAACTATCTCAAGCAAGAGTTTATCGTACCACCCTTTCATCGAGATGTTTTTGAAAAGAAGCGAATATTTGTTGCAGTATGATTGGCAGAGCCTATTTCAAGTCAGTACAGTTCTTGTGTGTTAGTGCAGAAACCATTGCCTTCTCTGCTTAGGATGTGTACTGATTATAGAAACTGAATTCCATCAGTGTAGCAGATAATTATCCCTTACTCCTTATTGATCAATTACTTGATAATATTTCATAGCGCTTCTGTTTCCTCTTCTTAGAGTAGAGGAAAAGAGTTACAATGATTTGTGAATGTACTTAGAGTTTATTGCCTATTCTGTGCAAGTTTTTCAGCCATAATAATTTCCCTGATTGTTTGTATAATTTTGTTGTGTAAAGAGAGAGAACATTTTTGGAGAGAGTAGTGTAATTGTAGATTATTTATCCTGTTCCGAATTGGTGGATTCGAACCCGGGATAATTGATCTTCTAGGGGGAGGAATATTATAAGGTGTCATAATATATATAACCATTCTACAAATATTATATATATCTCTGTGAAAATTTTGATGTTTTGTTTGCAGATTCGTCATTTGTTGTAAACGGATATAATTTTAAAATGTCTTTTTCTTACAGATAAATTGTGTACCATGTAATTTTAAAATGTTTTGATATGTTTTTCCATTTGTTTGATATATTAATACGTATACTGGGAGTTATGAAAACGAATTCCTAGCGTATTGAGCGTTAGCGCCAAACAGAGAGAGAGGGTAAGGTTCTTATTGTTTACCTGCAATATTTACACAGGTGGTGTGTCCAGTAAGTCACCCTTGGAGGAAGGCAAAGATCCCTCTTGACTTATCGTGATAAGCTATCAGCCAATTGGCGAATTCCCTATTATGCATTTGTTCTGTATGTCTAACCCATGTTTATTAGCTGTGTCTGTGCCTATTATCTTTTCATAATCTGATAAAGAGAGAATGAGTGAGTAAAGAGAGCTGGAGTTGACACAGCCTGGATGCTTAACAAGAATTTGGTCCAAAATATCTTTTCTGCTTCTAAATCCCTGAACAGGAAATGTCAGTCATTGGATAAAGAGCTCGCATAGCTCTCCCTTCTGGGACTTAGTTTCAGCCGTATATTCCATAATTACACAACGATACCCTGTATGTATAATGTATGTATACTATGTATCATATTCTTGGGAGGGCTTTGAAGATAAAAGTAGTGCTGAATGAGTAGCTGACTGGGGGTCAGGAACAGAACCTGCTGGAAATAGGTCCTCTCTCTCTCTCTCTCTCTCTCTCTCTCTCTCTCTCTCTCTCTCTCTCAACAACCCATTCATATATGGGTGTTATACTGAGGGACTGCTTTACTGTCTAGAAGTTTTGTTAAAACTCACCTGCTGGGAAGTGTATTCATTTTGTAAGAGGTGATATGAAATATTGGCTCTGAAAAGCATTGTGTAAAGTGCAATTTGCATCACCAAAGAAAGGTAATTTAAAGTTTACTGGTTTTATTGGCGTTAAGAGTTGCTGCATTTGTTCTAGGTGAGAGAGAATTATTATTTTGATAAGAGATGAACATACTCTTATTGTGAGTTTTAATGTCTTGCTTACACTATACATCATTGTATGTCGTGCGTGACGGCAGTGTTAACTATGAGAAATCTAGGAAAGACGAGTTTAACTTTTTTTTTTAAAGTGAAGGTGTAATCTTTTAAAGGACTGATATAATCTTTAAAACATTAGGTTGCTATTGGTATATTTCCATTTTTGGCTATTATGTTCTTATATGTCTAAAAGTTATTATGTTACTACAATTTTATAATTACTGGCTGTGTTTCAAAAAGTTTTGTGTTGGTGATTACTTAGCATTTGTTAGTGCATATTATTATTGAGATTTTCTAGAAAATATATATGTGGATTCCAGTCAGTGATATTTTGGTTAACATTTCTTTTGAGTTTGATTAATCAGTTGTATGTTTAAAACTTGAGTGATAGTTAATGGTTTGAATCTTACCTAACCAAATTGCTTTCTTAGTAAAATAAAGTTTTGTGAATTAAACTTGATTAAGAAATACTTAAATCTTATACTGTTGTCAATTAATAATAAATCTTTTGAGATTGTGAACTCTGCATATAACTTTTGAACTTAGAAATAAATTTGCTTGTTTAAAGTTTAAAAAACTCAGCATTTCATTTTGACCACCAGTAAATAGGTAGGAGAAATTTCACGAATGTGTTCATGAGTGATGCATCTGTTTTGACCATCTGAGACTTATGGTAGGTAAAATAGAAACCAGAGAGAGCAGTTACAGTAAGCTGTTATGATATCCATTGTCCACTAGTCTGGATGAGTAATCTTATTAATTGCTGACCAATCTACAACTTGATGTAGTTACATTGATTTCCTCAAGTGATAAGTAAGTTTTATGGGATCGCTGTACCATTAGAGATTCAGTCAAACTATCTTTGTTATGAGGTTTCAAGTATCTGGTCGATGTGAGGTAACTTTTTGGTATTATTATTTGTGTAATAACCAGGTGCTTGATCACTTCGTGACAATATATATATATATATATATATATATATATATATATATATATATATATATATATATATGTGTGTGTGTGTGTGTGTGTGTGTGTAGTGAGAGTATATATATACATAATATATGCATACATATATATATATTTTCATGATGTTGCCTTGTAATGATATCTCCTATAATTTTGACATATTTACTTTTTCATGTGTTATGTTTGATGATAATGGAATGTTGAAGTGTCATATTTAGTTTGGCCTCAGATCTCAAAAGAACTAATGATTGAATAACTTGATAGCGTAATTTAGAATTGCTAATACAATTTTAATAGTAACGTAATTTAGAACGAATATCTTTCTTGGTAAAAGCGTAGTGTTTGAACACGTGTGTGTGTCCACCAAGGCTTGTTTCATTTCAGTTGTCATCAGTTCAGATGGGAGAGGGAACGCTTTCTGCCTTCGGGTTAATGATGACAGCTGAAAATGAAATCATTCGCCCATACGCCGGAGAGAGACGAAAGTGATTTCGACGCGTTTCCATGTCTGTCACGTATGCCACTTGGAGAGAAAGAATAAGCCGGTCCTGATCAATTACGTCAGGTTTCGTGTTACGCGTCAAACGCGTAGCTGATGACGTAATCCTTCTTCAGAAGCTTTCCATTGTATCTCGCACCCAAAAACGCTTTAATGACGCCACTTCGTTTTAGAACTTTTGTATCTCGCACCCGGAAGTGCTTTTTAATGACATCATGTAATTGTTTCACGTGTTACTGGAATCCTAAAATCTATTTTATTCTGATTTCTGAGACTCAGTTGAATTGGTACCTCTCTCTCTCTCGTTCTTAGAAAGAGATTACTTCAACGTAGTGTTTTGTGGTCACATATTAACATATTAACTTTTAAGATCTGAATTTAGCAGTTATTTTAGGGGCTTGTAACGCTTCGCCTGGTAAAAAGTGTGTATTGTGTCACGCAGCTGCAGCAAGTGATTTACAAAGTATGTTTTCACAAATTTGTGTTAGTAACGTGAATTTTACTTATTAATGTTCTCATGGTATGATAAGTTAGAAATTTTGAACAAGTGAAATCATTATTGATAAATCTTATGTGTATTTTTGTGTTTTTCTATTTACAATCTGTTTATATTTTCACATTTTTTATGTTTGTGATGTAACATTTATTTACATAGCATTTTAAATATTTCTTGGTATAATTTAACATTGCATACGTAATTTAACATTGCATATTTGATTTGATATCCATGTTTAGATTTTCTTTAATCTTGAGTAATTCTTGATAGTTTAAATTTTGCTTGATTAATTTAAATTCCTGATAGTGTTTTTGTGGGAATTAATTTTGTTTCATAATTTAATTCAAGAGTTAATTGAGTGTTGTGTTATTTTCTAAGTAATGCAAATTTTTCAGGTTGTGAATTCTAATTAATTAGAATTTAATTATAAAACTTGAATTTAAAAATAAATATTTTGTATTTAACATTTTTAGAAAAACAGTGTTTCATTTAATGATCAATTTGTTAAATGATCACTGTGTGTGCATAAGGCAAAGTGATAAACATGTTTTGTTCTTTTAGTTTTGCTAAAGTGAATTAAGACAAGGGAAAAACAATTAGAGCTTTTTTACGGAGCGTGATGTCTTTCGCTTCCAGAAGATTTCTAGTTTAATTCTTTGATGTACTCACACATATTCTGATGAACTAGTTTGGATTTTTTCAAGTAAATAAGTTTTTCTTAAGGATCACTACAGTTACCTTTAGAGTACTCAGTCAATAATTAATGCAGTGAGAGTTCAGTATCTGACTGAAGTGAGGTATATTTTTGAATCTTACATTGTTAGACAACCAGGTACTTGATACACATCGTGACATTATATTGTTTGGTGCCCAGAGACCTGAAACAAAATAAATTACTCTTGGTTTATGGTTTATACTGGTGGTGTTAGTGGTATTTCACATTTTGATGTGAGAGTGACCACATAGTTATTTGCTTTGTATTGTGAATTATTTAGCCGTGAGTAACTTAGAGAATATGGCTCTGTTCAATGTGTTCAGAGGTTTTAGCAACTCCTTCCATCCAAGAGTTATCTGAATCCAACCTGACTAAGGCACAGGATTGCTTCAGCAGGCAAGCTGTGGGCCAATGTGTCTAGTGGTATGATTAAGGCACAAATCAAATATATTGCAATTCAAGCATTGATGGACTCTGGTAAAATAGATGAAGAGTTAGGAGAGGCGCAAGAATTGTTGAATGCAGCTGAGGCAGAATTTACAGATAAACATGAGCAAAAGAAAGAGAAAAGTGATCATAGGCTGAAAGAGAAATGCAAGCAGAAAAGAGAAAGAGAAGATAGAGAGAAAAGTTATAAGAAAAAGGAAAAAAAGAAGAATAAAAGCAGAAGAAGAAAGAGTAAGTGCTATTTGAGGAGAGAAAAAGAGCAAGACATGAAAGGGAGATGGAGTTAATAAAAGCCTGATCCACATTTACCTGTAACACCTCATCTAACCTTTACTCAAGGTAATTCAGACCCTGCATTTGATGTAGTAAGAGTGCAGAATGACTCCAAAATTTACAGAAGAAGCTCCAGATGAGTTTTTTAATCACTTTGAAAAAGTGGTTTGCGGTATGGGGTGGCCAGAGACAAATGGTCGGTCTTGTTACAGAGTGTTCTCATTGGTAAAGGAAGAAGTGCCTATTTAGCCTTATCAGCTGATCAGTGTAAAGAGTACAAGGCACTGTAAACACAATGTGCTACAAGTTTACCAGATGACCCTGAATATTATAATGAAAGATCGATCTTTGAGAAAGGATGACAAGATAACTTTCTGGATTATGCTTACAAAGTAAGAAGATGTTTTAAACGATGGTTGAGGCTGCTAGTTAAAATTCATGGACGAACTTGAGGAGTTGTGGGTAGTCCTAGAACAATATCTTTAGAGGAATTCTGAACACATAAGAGCCTATTTAAGAGAGAGAGAGGTTAAGAAACTTGACAAAGCTGCCACATTGAGGAAGATTTTAATATAATTTCTAGCAAAAGAAATTATAATGTCAAGTACCAGAACCAACAACGCACAGGTTTCAGGTCTCATCCAAATTTCAGGAACTTTGCAACTGGAAATCCTTCTAGTGGCTATGCCAATACAAAGCCAGGTAACACCCCTCAACAATTAAATGTTAAATCTTCATCATCCAGTTTGTTCTCAAGACAGATTCAGAAGACTAATGTTGTCTGCTACAAGTGTGGAAGAGTAGGACACTACAGTCGAGATTGTTATCAGACATAACAGCAGACCAAAACCAGTTGGTCGGGCGTGGTTAAAGGTAACCAGGTGAAGCTATAAACTACGAAGAGCAAGTGTGGAACGACTGAGACGAAACAAGCAGTGTGTTTAGCAACCAATGGAAATGGAACTTCAAGCAGTGAGTGGCTGAGCAGCTTGGAGGCTTTTAAGCCATATATCTATGAAGGTACGCTGACAACTCAAGGAGGAAGTGTGCAGGTACCAGTCAAGGTATTACGTGATACGGGGAGTAACCATAGTGTGGTAGTTCGTGGTGCTCACACACAGTTGGTGAAGAATGTCACTGAGGTCAAAGATTTCATAGCAGAGGAGAAGAGGTAACCCTATATGCCGCTTGCATTTGTCCTGTGAATCTGGTGACAGGAAATGTTGATTTTGCTGTAAAGGACTCACTAGCTGTTGAAGGTGTATATGTTTTTACTGTAATGAAGTTGGGGTGTACCATTTGTTCCTGTCCTATAGTGACAGACAAACCATTAAGGATTAGTCCTACGGTTGTGATTTAGAGAAGAAAAACCCCCCACCTGTTTCCAAGTTGTAACTACCAGGAGTATGAAGAGAACTATGTCTGCAAGTGAAAATACTGAGGATTTACCTGCACCAGAAGAATCAAGTGACGGATCTTTAAGCTTAGAAGAACTGTTCCAGTCAAGGAACATGGGAAGAACATCTGAAGATATTAAGAAAAGTGTTCAAGAAACTTTGGGAAGCAGGAGTAACAATCAACTTACAAAAAACTGAGTTTGGAAAGGCAACTGTACAGTATCTAGGATTTGAAGTTGGAAAATGCCTTCTCGCTCCTATTGATGCTAATGTAGAAGGTATCTGTAAGGCTACCCCTCAAGCTACAAGTTTCCCCTAGTGTTAGTAATGAAGAGATTTCCCAAGAAGACGAGGATCCTGTTGTTATTGAAGAGACTCCGAGTAGTCAAAGTGTTCTGAAAAGATAGTAGTGGAAACTACAGTGGAAGCAGAGTTAACAGATATGGAGAGTTCAGCCTGAAGTTGGTCATGACAAGAGAGAAGCTAATGAAACTGCAGCAAGAGGGATACAACGTTGGCTGATCTGTTCTTCAGAGTTGTTGATCAAGAAGAGATGCACAACCTCTACCTGTTATTATCTAAAAAGGAAGGATTATGTTAATGAGAAAGCATCGACCTGCAGATATACCAGGAAATGCTGAATGGGGTGAATATCATCAAATTTTGATTCCATATCCATTGAGGAAACAAGTTGTAGCAGTAGCGCATGAGTCTGGACATATGGGAATCAGGAAGACTGTTGAGAAAAGATTATGAAGTATTTTTTCCTGGCCTGACTTCACAAGGATGTTAGCAAATTTTGCAGAGCGGTCGTACACATGCCAGATAGCTGGAAACCGAATGAAACCATTCAGAAAGCACCCTCACATCCCATGCTAGAAGTTAGAGGAGAACCTTTAGCAAGGTAATTATAGATGGTTAGCTACTGAAAACAAAGAAAGGAAATGAATATCTATTAACATTAATGTGTCCAGTGACTAGGTATCCTGAGGCGATTCTTGTAAGAAGTATAAGTGCAAAGGTAATTGCTGAGAAGTTGGTGGAGTTTTTTTCCAAGTTTGGAATACCAGAAATTGTGCAAAGTGATAGAAGAACGAACTTCACTTCAAAAATTATTCCAGGATGTGATGAACTTGTTAGAGTAAACAACAGCTATCAACTGCTTATCATCCAGAGACTATGAGCCCTTGGAAAGGTTCCATCGACATTGAAAAGTATACAACTAAGTATTGTAATGAATCAGGAAGAGAATGGGATGCTGGTTTACCTTTAATGTTATTTGAAGTTAGGAATGCTTATCAAGAAAGCATGGGATGTTCACCAAATGAGATGATTTTTGGTCGAGACATTAGAGGTCCATTGAAGATTCTTGCAGAGAATTGGGAAGAAAATCAAGAGGAAATCCAAGGAGAATATGTGAAGAACTTGAGGAAAAGGCTAAGAGAAATTAGAAAATTCTCTTTAGAAAATTTGAAAAATAAGTCAAGAGAAAATGAAAGAAAAATATGATGCTAAGACTAAGCCAAGAAATTTAGTATTGACAGTAAAGTTCTATGTTCTTACCAGTGAAAAGATTTCCCCCTTTACCAATAAGTTTCAAGGTCCTTATAGATAATAGGAGAAGTTAAGTGATCAAATCTATGTGATTGAAACAATTAGGAAGAAGGAACGACAGAGGAAGATATGATGTGGAATCTTTGAAACCTACTTCTCAGAGACTAAAACTGAAACAGTGTCAATAACACAAACAACTTCATCTACAGAGGGCAATGACGGCTACGAATTGGGAGCTGAAAACAAGATGAACAATTCTTCAATATTAGAAAATTTGGAAGATAAACTAAAACATCTGAGTATTACAAAGTAGTGAATTGAGTGAAGTGATTCAGTGTTTCTGAAATTTTTTGTAGATGTACTTCAGCGCACTTCCAATTCGACAAAGCATGAGATAAAGATCAGAGAAGATGGAAAACCTTTTAAAATGAGAGCTTATCGCTTATCACCGTTTCATCGAGATGTTTTGAAGAAAGAAGCTGAATATTTGTTGCAGCATGGATTAGCAGAACCCAGTTCAAGTCATTATAGTTCTCCTTGTGTGTTAGTGAAGAAACCAGATGGCTCATTTAGGATGTGTACTGATTATAGGAAACTGAATTCCATCAGTGTGGCTGACAATTATCTCACTTTATTGATCAATTACTTGATAATATTGGGCAAGCCAAATTTGTTTCAAGATAGATTTCTGAAAGGATATTATCAAATTCCCTTAGATGAGAATGCTGTTGCCGCTACATTACTCCTTTGGACTGTATCAATACACTGTTTGCTGTTTCATCTTCGATGAATGCACCTGCAACATTCCAGCGAGGATGGATCAACTAGCCTACTAGGATCATTAGAAGGAGGTGTGCATAATTTTGATGACATTGTGATCTATTCTATCACATGGGAAGAACATCTGGAGATATTAAGAAAAGTGTTCAAGAAACTTTGGGAAGCAGGAGTAACAATCAACTTACAAAAAACTGAGTTTGGAAAGGCAACTGTACAGTATCTAGGATTTGAAGTTGGAAAATGCCTTCTCGCTCCCTATTGATGCAATGAAGGTATCTGTAAGGCTACCTCGTTACAAGGAAACAGCTACAAAGATTTTTGGGCATGGGCTGATTTTATCGCCATTCTGTCCAAATTTCTCAGCCATAGTATTCTAACTGACTTAACTAGTCCTAAAAAGAAAGTTTGATTGAATTCAGAATGTCGCAAGAATCATTTGAGAAGGTTACGCTTTCTACACACACTCAAAGCCATATTAACTTCAAGACCAGTGCTTCAAGTCTAGACTTTAATAAAAAGTTTGTGATACAAGCTGATGCATCCACTTTGAATTGGAGCTGTTCTATCAAGAAGATGACAACAAAATCTTCCATCCAGTATGTTTTATGTCTTCAAAGTTGAAAAAAAGCACCAGAAAACTTACTTCAAATAATCGAAAAAGAAATATTAGCATTAATCACAGCATTGCAAAAGTTTGAAGTGTAAGGTGAACCGACCTAGAATGAAGAAATTTTAGTGTTGTCGGATCACAACCCAATCTCGCCATTCATCAATAAGATGAAAATAATAATATGAGACTGACCAGGTGGCCCTTATGCCTGCAACCAAGTGCGCTATGTTAAACACATTTCAGAAAAAGATAATGTCATAGCAGATTGGCTTATCCGCTGTGAATCGCTGGATTCAAACCCGGATAAGCAATCTTCTGGGGAGGAATTTCATGATGTTGCCTTTGTAATAATGTGATATATCCTCCTATAATTTTGACATATTTACTTTTTTCATGTGTTATGTTTGATGATAATGGTTGTTGAAGTGTCATATTTAGTTTGGCCTCAGATCTCAAAAGAACTAATGATTGAATAACTTGATAGCGTAATTTAGAATTGTTAATACAATTTTAATAGTAACGTAATTTAGAACGAACATCTTTCTTGGTAAAAGCGTAGTGTTTGAACACGTGTGTGTGTCCACCAAGGCTTGTTTCATTTCAGTTGTCATCAGTTCAGATAAGAGGGAGCGCTTTGTTTTGGGTTAACGATGACAGCTTTCGAAAACAAACGCTTGATTCGTCTCCATACGTGGCTGAGACGAGTGATTTCTAATGCTATTTCATGTTCAAGTCTCGTATGCCACTTGAGAGAAAGAATGCTGTCCTGGGATCAACTACATCATGTTTTGTAAGATGCGTTCAAAAACGTTTTGCTGATGACGTAACTTTCTTCTAGAAGCTTTCCATTGTATTAACTCGCACCTGTAAAAACGCTAATGACGCTACTCTCGTTTCTAGAACTTTGTATCTCGCACCCCAAAGTGCTTTAATGACATCATGTAATTGTTTCACGTGTTCTGAACTTGCAATCTATTTCATTCCTGATTTGAGACCAATTGGTACCCTCTCTCTCTCTCTCTCGTTCTTAGAAAGAGATTACTCTTAACATAGTGTTTTGTGGTCACATATTAACATTAACTTTTGAGATCTGAATTTAGCAAAGTTATTTAGTTTGTAACGGCGCCTGGTAAAAAAGTGTGTATTGTGTAACGCAGCTGCAGCAAGTGATTTACAGAGGTTTTCACAAATTGTGTAAGGTAACGTGAATTTTACTTATTAATACCATGGTATGATAAGTTAGGAAATTTTGAACAAGTGAAATCATTATTGATAAATCTTATGTGTATTTTTGTGTGTTTTTCTATTTACAATCTGTTTATATTTTCACATTTTTTATGTTTGTGATGTAACATTTATTTACATAGCATTTTAAATATTTCTGGTAAGCAATTTAACATTGCATACGAATTTAACATTGCATATTTGATTTGATATCTCATGTGTTTAGATTTTCTTTTAATCTTGAGTAATTCTTGATAGGGTTTAAATTTTGTTGATTAATTTAAATTCCTGATAAAGTTTTTGTGAATTAATTTTGTTTCATAATTTAATTCAAGAGTTAATTGAGTGTTGTGTTATTTTCAAGTAATGGTAAATTTTTCAGGTTGTGAATTCTAATTAATTGTGAATTCTAATTATAAACTTTGAATTTAAAAATAAATATTTGTATTTAACATTTTTAGAAAAACAGTGTTTCATTTATTGATCACCAGTGAATAGGATTGATTAAAGGCATAAGGCAAAGTGATAAACATGTTTGTTCTTTAGTTTTGCTAAAGTGAATTAAGACAAGGAAACAGTTAGAGTTTTTTGATGGAGGATGCCCTTTACTCTAGAAGATTTCTAGTTTAATTTTTGATACCTCACACATATTCTGGATGAACTTAGTTTGATTTTTCAAGTAAATAAGTTTTTCTTAAGGGAAAAACTTATTTACTGTTATGAGAGTTCAGGTATCTGACTGAAGTGAGGTGTATTTTTGAATCTTGAGATTAGTTGTGTAATAACCAGGTACTTGATACACATTGTGACAATATATACTGTATACATATATATATACTTGTATATATACATATATATACATACTGTATATACACATGCACACACGTGTATATATATATATATATATATATATATATATATATATATATATATATATATATGTGTAATTTCAACTCTCCCTTCATGAAGCAATATCAATATATGTGTAAGAATGTAAATATTTAACTTTCTGAATTCATAATAAAATTTATGCCCATTGTTTATTTTCAGTATCCATTAAAAGTGTTGAATAGCGAAGTTGTGGTAAATAATTGTTCCCTTGACATTTCTCTCACTCGTCCCTTGGGTAAGCTTTAACCTTCCTTTGACTGAGTGGTCTGCCCCGAGGCCTTAATTCCAGGTGCTGCCTTTTAGAGATTAACCTTTGCCAGCACTGGAGTGACTAAGAAGAGAAAGCAAGCCAGCCCATAGCAACTGGCCCGAGTGCTAGTGCCATGACACCTAGGCAGGCATGACTGACATTGTGCAAGGTGGCCTGGCCACCAAATGCCACGTGCGATCCCTCTATGGAAAATGGAGTACCAGTGAATACAACGCCACCTGGAAGGGGCAGTAATCTAACTCAACTTGCCAAAGGGCGCCACATCGGCAGATCGCGCGAGATCAGAGACGCGGATACCTATCCAGGACACTTGTAGTCCTCTGTTCTTCGAGCTGCCCCCTTGTTCTTCTCCCCACGCGGCTGGTCTAGAGAGCGAATTGCCCTGGGAAGAGCCTTTCCCCTATCCTGCCTAATACGCTAAAAGTGCGACGCTACAGTGAAGGCAATCATAAGGGCTAATTTGAATTCAGCCTTGCTCTGAAATAGATCTTCTGTCAAATAGGTATGTCTGGATAGGGAGGGATTTTTGCCCAGCCAAATTTCTATAATTCTCGACTTTCTGTGTGCCAGCTTTCTTCCCTTGTGAACTTTTTTTCAATTGGTAATCAGTGATTAAATGTCCCTTTGCTTAAAAAGTTACCATTGCTGAATTTAAACAAGTGAATTTAAGTGATTTAATAAGTGAATTAAGTGCCTTCTCCAGTGTTAGACTTTGTTCATTTGCTTGTTATGCCTGCATGTTAAGTTTAATAATCAACAAAACTCTCTCCGCCTTTTCAGGAGATTACTATTTCTCAAGTATGCACCACCTCTGCCTTCGCACCCTTGTTACCAGTTCACCAAATTCTCTACATCCAAGCTCCATTGTGCCTCGACAGCTAATTGTGCTTAATTTGGGATACCAATCCTGAAAACCCATTTACAGTTCAGTCTAATTGTTCCTTTGTCATTTTAACTATAATCAATTATGTTTTCCCCTGTAATCCTTCATTATTGAATTGTGAGTCCCTTTGAAACTTCAATTGTATTTATTTCTTATTTTACTTTTTGTTTAAATAAGCCCCTAGAATTTACTCCTGTCTTATTAGGCCTATCCATTTATTTCTTAACAAATATATATAAAGGCCACTGGAAGATAATAAGAGATTTCATTTATTATTATTATTCCCCAGCTCACACTTAAATAATATATATATATATAGTATATATATATATATATATATATATATATATATATATATATATATATATATATATATATATATATTGTTACAAGTGCGAGGTGGGGAATAATAATAATATTGAAATCTTACCTGGCCTTGAGACTAAGAGCTCGCTACTTGTAATTTACAAGAGGAAACAAGAAATGGACCAACCTGGTGCTGCCTGGGAAAACTGAATGACAACTGATAAATTCTCTCTCTCTCTCTCCCTCTCTCTCTCTCTCCCTTTCCTGTTAAGATAATTGCTTCAATTACATTGCCCAGCATTTTTGACATTTTATATTTCACTCAATTTCTCACCCTCCATACCTATCGGGGCTGAACTTGACCTCAAATGGCATTGGGAGTGTTACTATTCATCTCAGCACTGAAAACTATGGATTGTGACACTAATATCTGTCATTTTTTATTATTTTTACATGTCATCCCCTTCCGACCCCCTACCCCTTGGTGCCAGTGACGTCTTACCTTTTTAACAGTACTTTTTCCAAATAGTAAGTCATATGTATACCAAGTTTAGTTGAAATTGCTCAATGCCTTTCAAAGTTGGTGCTGTAACATACACAAATACATCCTTTTTATGTTTATATATGTATATGTATATATATATATATATATATGTATATATATATATATATATATATATATATATATATAAGTGAGGCATATATATATATACACACATATGTGTGTGTGTGTATATATATGATAGATAGATAGACAGAGATATATCCACACTGCACAGTATGAAGGACCTTTCTCTGTATATATATATATACGTATATAATCTTATAGGTACGTTGTATGTCTGTAAGAGAACTGAAGTGTTCTCATTCAGAACAATAATATTGTGGTTCTGCTGCTCTTGAGAATTGTGGCCCTGTTTCACCATATACAATATTTCATGTTGACATGTGGGTAAGCATTCCAGATGTGGTCATCCTGTTTCCTGAAAACCCTTACCTTGGCAACATCTATTGATTTCAAGTTTACGAGTTATTAACTACGCGCTATTCAAGCTGTTATTTCTTTGCAAGTGAGCACCCGAGCGTGATGAAAGTTTGCTTGGAGATGTTATTTAATTTTGACAGTGATTTGTTGGCAATCGATTTGAGGAAGGAGATTCGCCATATAGGCCTAGTTAACCTCGGAGGCTTCGGTGACGTCAGTTGGAATTAATGGCGGTGTAGAAACTTTCCTAGGTTCCTCGACGACCTTTGGGCACGACGCTCAAGGAGAAAAAGGTGCAGTCCACCGTTTGCGGTTAAGCTCCTCGCCCACTGCACGCCAGTGATTGGTTAGTTTCAGAGGGGTGGAATGACGTCACACCAGTTAGCAGTCCAAAACGATTACCAGTACGGATTTGACTCCGTTAGGTCATGTTGAGCTACATATCAATTTCTTATAATCTGAGGCAATGACAGGGTATGGATCTACACGTCAATTTCTTATATTTTGAGGCAATGACAGGGCATGGACCTACACGTCAATTTCTTTTACTTTGGGACAATGACAGGACATGGGCCTCACGTCAATTTCTTATGCTTTGCGACAATGACAGGGCATGGGCCTATACGTCAATTTCTTATATTCTGAGAGCAATGACAGTGACAGGGCACAGACCTACATCTTTTCTTATATTCTAGGGGCAAGCTGACAAAGGCACTTGGACCTACACATCAATTTCTTGTATTCTGAGGCAATGACAGGGCATGAACCTACTTGTCAATTTCTTATATTCTGAGGCAATGAAAATTTGTGGACCTGCAAATCAATTTCTTATAGTCTTAGGCAATGAAATGGCATGAACCTACGTCAATTTCTTAATATTCTGAGACAATGACATGGCATGAACCTACATGTCAATTTCTTATATTCTGAAGGCAATGTTGGAAATGACAACTTTTAATTAATATAGTAGTTTCAACTCACTCCGCGATAAATAATGTATAATATAAAGTGGAATGTACACGTATAAGCAAGTGCACCTGCACATACATGGCCATAGTAATTGTAACGCCACTTATACCACAGAGAATAAAAGTAAAACTTATGAACACGTAGCCGATGCACACACAGATCAATCATAGGACTGCCCCAGCCTTGCACACAACTATCAAACTGCTCTCAATGAAATATATTGAAAATATATTTACAAAAGGGATCACAAATTATATTACTATGATGGTGAATATAAGGCTGCTGTGCCATTTCTACGAAGATGAAGGCTATGGTAGGAAGGCATCATAAGATACGTAACGAAATAAGAAAAAATAAATGATAGCTGAAAAATTTATGTATGAGATGATCCAAACCAGTCTGCGAGTAGCCCATGATATTCATTTGCTTTTGGGAGCATTCTTGTAGATTACCCTGTTGGACAAAAGGATACACGTCAGGGTTGCCAACTGGCAGTTTTCACTGCCAAATTTGCTGATTTTTGGCAGTATAGTGAGCGTTTGGCAGTGGAAAACAGTGAATTGGCAGAATATCATAAAGGGGCTCAAATTTGGCAGTTTCAAATAAATTCTGGCATTGAATCAATGAAAATATTCTAATCATATTCTTTATTATTTCTATAAATGAGGCAGCTAATATTATCATAATATACTTGACATCAGTAATAAATCATGTCAAAATTCCTAAATCTGAGAAATTATATTTCTTTCTTAAATCTAAAATCTAAAAAAAACTGCCATTATGTAAGTCGGATAGTTTATGTTCCATACGCGTACCATACCATCTACTGTACTGTAACTGTCCGTCCATACGGTGACTCTGTCAGACTTTGTTTCTGTTTCAGTTGTCCAGTTGAACTGAGTTGATCAGGACCATACTTTATTGATTGATTCATTGTGATCCTGTTATTATTATCAGCTATTGCAATGTCCAAGTGGAAAGGACATATGATACTGGAAGAAAGTATCAAGAAATATGGGAAAGGAGTTTCCATGGCTAATGAAAGCTAAAAAGATGGAAAATCAGCTTTCTGTAAAGTGTGTCAGAAAATTTTACAGCCAAGGAGAAGCCACCACCATTAAGGGGCATGCTGATACCAAAGAGCACAAAGAGCGTGTTGGGGCTATCAGTTCAGTAAAACCAATATATTTGAAAGAAGTGGCCCTTCAAAAACATCAAATTCACCTCGTGCCCCTCAAGAAAGCTGAACTTCCAGCTTGCAGTGATGGTTGCTGTCATAGTTCAATCTCAGCCATAGATCATATTAGTGAAGTAATAAAATAAAATGCTGTTGGTAGTAAATTGGAAAACATTCAGTTGCATCGCACTAAGTGTTCAATGTTGATTAGGAATGTAATATCTCCCTCTCTTGAGGAGGAGCTACGTCAAAAGATTATTGAATCTAAAATACTGTTTAATGATTGATGAGTCCACTGATGTATCAAGTGAAAAGAACCTCTGCATTTGTGTTCGGTATTATGATAATGTTGCTAACGAAGTGGTGACAGCATTCCTAGGGCTGTATCTGTGTGTGAAACGAGTGGAGAAGCTTTATTTACTGCAACAAAAGCCTTACTTGATAAGAATGGTTTTTGTGCTAGAAAATTGTATTGGTTACTCCAGTGATGGGCTAGCAACATGACTGGGTAAAAAACTCTCTTTGGTCTCGAATCAAGCAAGTTTCCCAACTGTGTGAAAATGGGATGCACATGCACAGTTTAGCTCTCTGCATACAAAGGGCTTTGATAAACTCCCTTCCTCAATAGGGTTTATGCTCTTTGAAATACCTAAATGGTTCAAGAAGAGCACTTTGAGACGTGAAGTACAAGATTCTGTTTGAGACCTTGAATGCTGGGGGAAGAAAGAGTGGGAATCCCACTGCCATTTCTAGGTCTATCTACAACCAGATGGCTTGTAAGGGGTAAGGTAATCTACAATATACTTGTAAACTGGCTGGAACTGAAGACATATTTTCAGTGTGCCAGTATGGAGGAGCTCTCAAGAAGTACGATACAAAGCACGAATTTTGTTTGACATGTTAACTGATGACTGCAACTATCTTTATTTTGTATTCTCATCTCCAATTGTCACTGAATTTGAAAGGATAAATTCTCTTTTTCAGTCCACAAACGCTAGTCCTTCTGTACTTCTTCATGAGCTGGACACTCATTTTAAATCTTTAAAGCACCGCCTCTATGATGCAGAAGGAAATTACTACCACTAGAAAAACACTGACTTTGGAGCTAAATTTTTGTTGGAATGCAAGCAACTGCTGCAGAAGAAAACTGTAAAGCCATGTGAATGTCATAACTGTGCAGAAGAGGTGTCGAAATGCTTATATAAATTAGTAGATCAAGTGAAAGTACGTCTACCAGAAAAATTTAGCCTTTTTGGCTTAAAAATAACTTATCGCCTTCAAAAATCTTCTCAAGTAAATAGACCGACTTTTCAAAATTTGCCTTTTTTTCATTTATTGGAAGAGAACTTAGAAAAATGTGAAGAGGAATACAGAAAAATTGTTTACCATCCTTGGTCTGAAGAAGATATATTTAAATTGGGTATTCCTGATGACCCAGTTCAGTTTTGGTCTTTAATAAAGATTTATGAAGTAGGAAATGAGGCCCTTTGAAAATCTTGCTACATATGCCCTGCATTGCTTAACTACACCAGTAAGCAATGCAGTTTTGAGAGAATATTCTCCCATGTAACAGCAGTCAAGACTAAAGTTCGCAATAGAATGAGTTTGAAGATGCTTGAATCAATTTTGAGAATTCGCACAACACTAATAGTTTCTGGGAAATGTTGCAAAGACCTGGCAATTTCTGAAAGTATGATTGAAAAATTTAATGTAGATATGTACCATGATGTAGAAAGTTCCAATCCACCTCTGGATACTGCTGTTTTGAGAATTTATTTTAGTCACAAAACAATCAAAATAATCTGAACAATTTTATGTTATTCAGTTAATTTTCTGTCAAATTGAAATTATGGTTTAAATTTTCTGTCGAAGTGAAATTTTAGTTTAATTATTTGTTTTTATTTAATTATAAGATTTAGTTTAATGAATAAAAGATTAATCACTGGAACAGTAATGGCTATTCACTATTCAGCACCAAGACATGGCCTATTATGTATATTTATAGACTAGATAGTGCCACTAGAAGGTTACATAATTCCTAGGTAAGAATGTAATTGTGTTTCAATATTCTATGATGCTCACTACTACCAAAAAATAATATTTATACACAACCTTAAAAGTTTTTGCCAAATAAAAACATAATAGTGTAAATACAAACATTTCTTTATTTCCAGAATAACCTAAAGTCCTAAACTTAACATAAACTTTAAAACCCCTCAAGATATAGTTTTGATAATTATTTTTCAAGTGTATGAAACATTCAGATTTGGCAGTAAAATGTTTGAATTGGCAGTAAATTTTATCAAATTTGGCATTGGAGTCAGACTTAACCCTGATACACAAGCCACTAAATTTTCTCTCTCTGGAGTCTCTCTCTCTCTGGCTCTCTCTCTCTCTCCTCTCTCTCTCTCTCTTTCTGTTGTTAGGAGAATATTCTAACGTAGACTGTATTCATAAAGAACTCGATTACTTTTAATTGAAACAAATGACTAAATTTCAATTGACAAGAGTAGGCAGATAATTCTTTACACCAGTAACTTTTTATGAAAAGGTCTGTGTTTATTCTGCAGTTGTAGGTCACCATATGAAAAGTTTTCGAAGACACAAAACTACAAGCACCTTAAAAAAAAAAAAAGAACCACAATAAAACGACTGCGTATAAGATAGGCCTATAATCCAAATACCGTAAGCTGCGTAAACCGACAAAAAGACATAGTACATTATAGGTCTACGTCCATTTTTATGATCCTGTTATTTCGAAAGAAGATAACGTCCATAAGAAAATTCTCAGCAAATTATATCCAGTATTACTCGTACAGCCCTATTATACTGTAAAACTTAAGTTAAACATAGTCATATACAGGTTTGTAGTGGCAGTCACTTCTTGTCATCCCTCCGAATGTGTAAACGAGTGCAATGAAATGGATTTTATGACTGTTAAAATGTAGTTAAATTTCCTGAAATCAATATGAAATATCAGTCTGCATAGGTCTGAGAAAGTCTTTGTGTTTAAGTTTTAGAGATGGTGTCACGCATGACAATATCAGACGGTAATTATCATTGTCCAGTGATTCAAGTGCACCGATTCGAAAGCAGACATTCCCTGTGTCACTTTCGTATTCAGGTGAACCTTTACGAAGCACAACACTGTAGCATCTTGGAACACTCCTGACTTCGTTCATATTTTCCTTTTTTAACCACCTTTATTGAGATGCGTATTACGATTTTATTTCAGGAGATAATATAACGTTTCCTTTGATAATCTGCAGAACGTAATTTAGTTCGGTAAAACAACCATTGCAATATTAATGAACATGAGAAGAACCACAGATTAACCAACTTTTTCGAAACTATTGCCAGCCAATTAGCTCTAAGTGGATGGTCATGACGTAGAAAGCCGTGGGCGGGCTTAACTGCAAAGAACGCTGGACTATGCGCTATAGGTGAGTCTTGGTACGTTGCGACCAGTTTTTATTTATTTTAATTTGCATGGATATTATTGTGTAAGCAGTTGTGATTGCTGTTAAGTGTTGTTCATCAGTGTTGTGTTACATATCTTGATTTAAGTAAATTGAAAAACTTGAAAATTCTTGTTATTTGTCGGCTGTATATTTAGATATATGGAAAGAATTTCTAGAAAATTTCATATGGCTAAGAAGACAATGTTTGGCTTGCAACGTGCGATCATCTTTCCTGGGATGTCTGTGAACTCAACAAGCAATTATATCCAGGAACATAGCTTACGAAAAATCTTTTTATGTGCTTAGGCCATGACATCTGCAATGTAATGGATCTTAACATCACATGTACAGTTATTTTTGATTTTTTATTTTTGATAGTTTTTCATCAGGCTCTGAAATTCCTATCAGAAAGCTGTCTGTAGTAAAAAACTCAGTGTCCATCCCACTTTCCATTAGAAAGAATGGTTTTGAAACAGTATAAACAAAAGATTATTTCTTTTCATTCAGTAATTTCCAATGATAACGAAAATTACCACTTTCGCAGATAAATAAACGAGAAAATCAACGAGTCAAAAGTCATGGTCCTTGTTTTTTATGAATCCTAAGTTCCGGAAAGTTGAACCTGGGATCAGTTTGGCTACTTGCAGCCATTTTGAGCATCGAGACTCATACATCACTCGCGCGCACACACACGCATATATATATATATATATATATATATATATATATATATATATATATATAATATATGTATATGTATGTATATACAGTACTGTATATGTGTGTTGGGATATGCATGAAGGGTTAAAGACTGATGTGCTTATGCATGTGTTTCTGGCTGTTCTTCTATTTTATAGATTTAGGTTGTGACTCACCATTCTGAAACAACCTCCGCCAGATCTGGAATAATTTGTTGTTTTGCGGTATCTCCGAGATGCACGTCTGCTGCATTCTGTTGTCCCAAGGTGTCGTACCTTTTAGTCCCAGGACCTAACGGGAGTTAATCCGAGTCACACAAGAAACAGATTTGGAGTGACCTGATATAGGTTTGTTCTCTTTTTTCGTTGAAAGCTTTTGAATTTAGATCTCTCGTGCCACGTTCACCCTTAGTTGTACGTTATCGTACCAGTATTGAAAAGCGAAGAGTTAATCAATCTGAACAATGCAGGTTGATAAAAAGGCGAAGGGGCCACGGTCATGAATATGCAGGCTTTGGGCGGTCTTGAACCGTCCATGCTGCAGAAGGCGTAGTCAAGCCAGGCTGTAACTGAACTCACGGTGATTTAACCGTTATATCGAAGCTCGTATATTTTAGATAAAGACGACGCTTAAGAGGAGCCAGGAAACGCTGTAGGAATACTATTCCATGTGGGATTTACATGCCGGTTCAGGCCCTATTTTCTTCTCTCCTTCGTTCTCTCGCTCTCTCTCTCCTCATACGTTATTACATGCATACATACATACATACATATATATATGTATATATATATTTATATATAATATATATATATATATATATATATATATATATATATATATATATATATATAAATATATATATATATATATATATATATATATATATATATATATATATATATATATATATGTATGTATATATATTTATAATATATATGTATATATACACACATATATATATATATATATATATATATATATATATATATATATATGTGTGTGTGTGTGTGTGTGTGTGTGTGTGTAGGTTTTGTCTGATTTAAGTTCAAGTTGGTTTTCAGTGATTTACAAAAATATGTTTTAAATATCAAAGTTGAAGTTACATTAAAAGTATGATTATACTAAAATCTAGTGCAAGAGATATATTGCAATAAGGACAAAAATACTAGTATAACAATGGAACTAAATACTGAAGACTTTTGAGTCGAGAATAATGCTTAACGAAGAATGTCAGCACGCAGATAATAGTTAGTGTTAAAATGATACCACAGCTAGGGGAAGTTCTGTATGTAGATGAGATAACGACTTGCCTTATGCACAGTATCTGGCACTGTAGCTGTGCTGCTGAGGGCACCAGAAGAGTTGTAAGACCCAGAACTATAACCTTGGAGAGAACTATGAGGATGGCACATCCTTTATTGGATGGAGTTTTTGGATAGGTAAATACATTAAAATAGGATAAATCCTTTGTTAAAGAAACTGGAACAAAAAATGCCAAATGACTCTCATCGCAAATTATATATATATCTTATATAGGCCTGATATATCCTATATCTATAGTATATAATATATATATATATATATATATATATATATATATTCACCCATCGTCTTGACGTAAAGTGAGACAGTTGAACTAGAAACAAGGTAAACAAAAGAACAAGTTATCAGTGCTTAATTGTGAGTTAAACAAGAAATCTGGTTTGTTAGCCATTTTTGTTATCAACAAGCCAAACATTTCTAGCAACATGTAAAAAAATTTAAAATTTTTTTGTCGTTCTTTATAAACAAATTGGATAGCTTGAATTTGACTTTCTCCATGTTACAAAAGCTTCAGATGATTTCTGAATTTTGGAGTCAGGAAGAATCATAAAAATGACATCATTTGGGCTGCAACTGTTGGAAACCTCACTAATCTTATAAGGTTATGTATCAAAGATAGTAAATTTCTGAATTTTAATGGGGAATTTTTTTGTACAAAAGTTCGGCATGGTTATGGGATAATCTAATCCCTTGTCTCCTGTCATGGAATGGCAAATACTTTGAGACTATGCTTGCTTACCAAGTAATTTTTCCTCAAAAGTTATATGGTCTGAAAATGCGGATGTTATCTGTATTTGAAGAGGTCATATCCTTTTCATAATAAGGCTAAATGTTTAGTCCCTTCATAAAATTTACCAGAGAGGCTGAAAGAAACTGTAATTTGAATTTTCTTCAAATGTAACTTTCCATAGACATCACAGATTTCACCTTTAAGTCTTTCGAAAACAACGAACATTGTTAGTATCTTAAGGATCGTGTTGAAGCAGCACAGTGAACTATGATGGTATTCTCACGCCTCGAATACCTGCAGAAGAGAGGTGACCGAAGTGCTCAGGGAAATGGAGTCTGAGTCTCAGCTTTTTGCGATTTGCTGAAATCATACCCTCAAAGATGTAGGTTGTGGTACAGGCAGATGGAGTCACACAAAATATTAAATACTCAAGAAAATTAATAAATATCTATTCTGAATTACCTTTGCTTTTGTCCATATCAATTTTTAGTATATAAATGTTGTTTTCAGTAATTTTGAAACACCCTGGATATATATATATAGTAATATATATATATATATATATATATATATATATATATATATATATATATTCCTATATATATATGAATGAAATGAGGGGCAGGGCTGGAGCTCAGGATACACAACAGGAAGCAAACAGCAGGAAGGCATCCTCATCTTTTAAGATTTTATTGTTAATGCCGGAGTTTCGCGAACATTAGCAACCTATATCGAACATATTTTGTTGTAATCTGATATGACAGCAGCTCTTTATGAAGTAAAAACATTTAAAACTATCCACTATATTCAAAGACAAACAAAGCAAAACAAAAGTAGTCCATGAAAACCTTTGAATAACCTACCTGTACGAAAGACAGAGAGACTAACTAAATATATAAAAACAAAGTGAGGAAAACCAGTTGGCCATAAACATTCGTACAGAGGACTGGGTTTTTACTGACACAACAGTTTTTTTATGATTACACACACACACACACACACACACACACACACACACATATACACACACATATATATATATATATATATATATATATATATATATATATATATATATATATATATATATATATATATATATATATATTATAATTTCTATTGTTGTCAATGGCATTGTTCGTTCAGATATTCTCTGAGCGGTAAGACTTTGAATCAGTTTATAGTTCTTCTTCTCTTCAGGCATTTTCTAAGGAATAAGGAAAAATTATTCATGTTTTTTTCCATTTACTTATTTTAGTCGTGAGACCGTATCCTTGCTTATCGGCGACGTCTTCCGGAGTAAATTACAAATTTACATACAAGGTTTTATTACTACACGGGTCTTTGCGGTTACACCTAAATTTTAACATGTTGGTATTAAGGCGCTGAAATTCAGCATCATAGTGACATCATGTTTAAAATAGAGGCGTAGCCGCTAAGTCCGCATGACGTAATAAAAACTCTCTCTCTCTCTCTCTCTCTCTCTCTCTCTCTCTCTCTCTCTCTCTCTCTCTCTCTCTCTCTCAAGACTATTGAAGCTTTTGTGTCATTGTTTCCTAAGTGGAATGGAGAAAAAACTCTAAGGGTGTCTTCATGCTCGTCATCAGCTTTCGGCACTATACTCGTACAGAGAACATGCCCGAGGCTCTTATATCTAACGAAGTTAATTTAAAACTTTTGCTTTTTCTTCATTGATAAAAACATATATGAAGTTTTGCATAAGGAAATATTGTAAAATTTTGATTGCAATGCTTATTTACAGCTTCTTCACTTTTCTCTATCGTAATTAGGGAAAAATATCACATGAAAATTTTCCAGTATTTTATAGTGATGTTCACAATTTTGAGTAGGTTTTTTGCTAAGTCACTAATTCCGTTACCACTCACAGTAATTTGTTTATTGGATTTATTAATCTTTATTGTACATCAACAACTAGAAATTCTTTTTTTCAAAGAATCTCACTAAAGACGACGATTTTGAGAAAAAGATTGAATCCTAAAATGGGAAGGTCTTACATTTTCTCTCTCTCTCTCTCTCTCTCTCTCTCTCTCTCTCTCTCTCTCTCTCTCTCTCTCTCTCTCTCTCTCCCTCGACCATAAGTTCAAAAACTGTTTGACAAGCGGTGTTGACCGACCAGCGGAGAACGATCGAGGAGGAAGAGCAAAAGAGGAAGTGTTGACACGAGAAAGGAGGAGCAATGGAAACCGCATCTAAGAAGGCTCTTTTTGTCTCTATTGACGTTTGGGATTTAAGCCTCTTTGGCTTCAGAGGAAGAGGGGAAATACCTTTAAGACTTCTTACGTTCCTTGTAAAACATAACTTCTCTCCCATTGCAGTCAGTGTTGTCTAATTAGGCAAATTAAGACTTAGTCGAGAATAGCCACAAATACTTATACCAGCATAATGTAAGCATGAATGTACGTACAAAATTACATATAGACTTTGGTTATTATAAGCAATGTTTAGATAAAGTGCTAACCACATGTGAATTGTAAAACGCAACTCTGTTCTGTCATCTAACTGGAACCGTGCATAGAATTTATAAAATCAACTTAGAACTGAATTCTCTTGTAAGTTGAGTCTGTTCTGCAGTCACAAGGGATTTTTCTTTTCCTTTTCTTGCATTGATCATTTTAAATTTGTACAGGTGTGATCGTGTGTATGCGTGCATGTGTGTGTGCGTTTGTGTGTTTGTGTGGGTATTTTGTAGTTTGGTACGTAAATATTTGTACTGTATGTAGTAAATGTTCAAATTTTGTGTCACATAGACACTTGAATATTAGATCACAAGAGAGTAATTTTGTTCCAGAACAACAATAATAAATTGTACAAAAATTTGTAGTGCAAATATTTACAGTTTTCAATCTAAGTAAATAAATGGCACCGCGTTAATCCTGTAGCCATATTTCACAGAAATTTCTTTTGAGATGAATAAACTAATCACAGTTATATCTTTTACCTGTATCTCAAGAACACATACTGAATGAATATGTTTATTCACCATTGTTAGCTGTTGTTAAATTGCCGTAAATCATACGGATTAAAAAACCATTTCTGCATTTCGTGAAAATAGCCTTTAAAGGAGTTACCTATCCATGTAATGTGATCAAATTGCTTCCGAGAAATTATGAATATCATTCATTTGTCATTTTAAGTTTTTCTAAATGTCTGTAATTCTCTTTTCTATTCGTTTAACTCGTCTTTTCATTCCACTATCTTACATTTTCCTTGTATGCTGGTTTTCAGAACTTGCACTGGAACTTCCGACAGTTGTCCTTCTGTAGCGAAAACATCTAATTGTCCATGGCCAAAACGGAGTTAGGGCAAATGGAAGCCAACCTCACAAAATCTTTTTCTGTGTGCTTCTTTCATAGTCACAGTACATGGCAGCCGAAGAGCAAACGGCAAATGATAAGCAGATGATAATGTTCTGACATATTCATTAAACATGTAATGTATAGAGTTTCACAATACACTTAATGACGCGTACTTTCAGCAACATGGGTCTCTGTCGCGTTGATCTGCTGCTTTCGTCAGCTGTGACAATTCACTCTTTGCTGGGGTTACACCAGGGGCTTGGAAATTTCCTGATCGATATATTCACACACATGTCTTTGTTATTTCTGCATGGTTTTAGTTTTACTTTGTAAAAACTAGAGAACAATATTTATTTCATTAGTATATGGTAATAAAAAAGATTAGATTCAAATTCATTATAACTGGATCGTGAAACTCTGATCAGGACGCTTAATTTCAGCATTTCAGATATTGTTTTGTTTTTATATCTATGAAAAATTTGATCACACTAATAAGATTTGCGAATTCAGTCTTAATCCATGGAGTGATAGCATAGACAAACATTTCAGTAAAGGTCAGGGAGATAGCTTGACCTTGTTTGCTGGTCTGATGGGTAAACGGCCAATCTGCAAGTGCTTGCGTCGACGGCCTCCATCCGCTTTAGCGGTAAGAAATGTCTGTATGCCAGGAAAGATTTCATTTCATCACGTTCAGCTAAGAATAAAGTCTGCAATTGTTCAGTTATCAAAGCGCCATTCACTGTTTGTTCTCTCAACATACATTTTCGGTATTTATAGTGGGATGAATCAATCTAATTTAGTCTGACGTTTGTATGCTTAGTTTGCATGATGTATTAAATTATATTATATTGTATTATATTATATTATATTTATTATATTATATATTATATTATATTTATATTATATTATATTATATTATATTATATTATAAGATTTGTAACGACCAGTTGGCCGTTACAGGTTCTTCAGCATACTGAGTAACTGATGACTATGGCAGATGCAACAAACCATTCAAAAACCGATTAAACAAAACTGCTATTTAATCATTACAATCGATTAAGTCAGTCTTAAAAGATAAAAACCCAAGAAAAAAAAAAAACAAATTCAAGTTAATAAACATTATCATAAATTTTTAGGTTTTATAGCTGCACAACAGGGGCACTTTCTGATGGAGATCACAGCCTAATTGTCATGAAGTGGTGACGTTTCATGGTCGCACCCAATACGTGCTCCCATTCGTAAGGCGTGCTCCATCGACCAACGTCGACTCCAAAAATTATACCTGCCGCTACTTTCGCTTGCCCAGAGACTGAAACAAGAAACACGGCAGCTCACCAACGAAAACATCATTAAATTAGGTAGGAGGCAGCAATTACCAGCAGTTATCATTATACAATATTATATTATATTATATTATATTATATTATATTATATTATATTATATTCACTGAAGTCTAAAGCATCAGAAACCGGGTTTACGGAAAAGACAGGATATCCATAAAAATTTGAGGAAGATGGGGAGGGTTTCATAAAATTGCAAGTAGAGCATCAGTGTCACCTTTTAACCTTTGGCAGATACGAAGGCAAACTCTTATAACTTAATTTTCATTAAAAGTTTAAAACTTTACAGTCAAAACCATCCAGTTTCACTCGGATACGTGGACGACCTAAAGCAGGTCTTGGGTTTGGAGTTTCAGATGTGGCCATGCGTCAATAATTAATGTTATTCGAGGATTTCATTTTGTGGCTTGGGGTAGGGACAGAGTTTCATTTCAGAATATTTTCTTGTAAGAGGTATGGTCATAAATAAAAGTTATGCAATTTCTTAATACCCTAAGGGTCATGATTAAAAATATCGATATAATAATATTGATAATAACTATAATGTAGCTATGAAAACAAAGAAAAACTTCAAAGGAGATACTTATCCGTGTGAAAAAATATGCTCCTCCATTTGTTGCCATAAAAAAGATTCTATACCGACAACCTCTCCAATTGTTAGTTTTGAAATGGTGACGTTGACTCTTCTGTCAAAAACATCCGGAAGGGTTATTCATCACAGCCTTTTTTTACCTGCAAGAAGCGGATAATTGAACTCTTTGAAGCGCCAGGAGACAGGGCGCTAACCCGTCAAAAAGGCAGAGATGAAACAGAATTTCCACGATTCCAACAGAGAGATGAAACTTTGCAAGTACTTTTTTTTTTATTTTTTTTTTTGGCCCTTCTCATCGTAACTTTCACTCTGCCTGGTAATCTATAATTTAGGGGTGATGTTGATTTAACTGATTTTCACACAGCAGAAAATGTAAAACGAAAATAAAAAAAAATTGCATTGATAACGACAACGTACTGACTCATCACTTTAACTTCTTGAATTTAACACTTGAAGGATCGCCTGGAATGACTTTGTGCAATAAGTGTGAATTTGTTTTCTTACAGATTAGAGCCGGATGGCTTTATATTAGGCGCTTATAAAGACATTGAAATACTCTTGCGATTCATCATAGTTGCAGTCTGATAAGCAGTACTCAGCCCGGTGATTGTATGAATCATTGCACATAGTTCCTACCTTTGGACTTTTATACCTTCTGATTACTAGAGAGAGAGAGAGAGATCACATCCCTTAAGTAACTGAGCAATGCATCTTAGAAAATTCTATAACGCACGAAGCTGGACTGGCTACTTGACTCGCGTATCAAAAGTAACATCTCATTTCTTGAATTAACGCTGCTACTTCGCCAAGTGAATCTTTGTCGCCTAAGTTTCTTTCTAACTAAGTAATTTTGTCGAACGGCCTTAAACTATTGTTTATAAATGAGCTGGTCCTCAACATACTTTGGTTTTCATGCTGCTACTAGTGGTTCAATCTTTCCTTCAGTTTTAAAAGTTGCGTTGCGTTTGCCAGAAAAGTCTTCACTTATGTATTGGAGAGGTAAGTTATATTTTTATTAAACTGTATATAATTTGTACAGAATCAAATGTACAAAAATTATTGGAAGAAATACCGTGTAAATAAATAACAAAATAAACCTTTGTTCTAACCACAAAGTTTTAAAACCCTGCAAAAGTAATATGAATAAAAACAAGTAAAAAATGAGCCAAAGTTTCTTCGGCGCAGTCGAGTTAACTGTACAGCCGCTACAGCGTATAATCAAGGCCACCGAAAATAGACCTATCTTTCAGTGGCATCGGTATAATGTTGTATGAGCCACGGTCCATGATACTTTAACCTACGGCCTGGTGGTGGCCTATCCTGTGTCGTTGCCAGAAGCACCATTATGGCTAACTTCAGTCTTAAATAAAATAAAAACTACTGAGGCTAGAGGGCTGCAATTTGGTATGTTTGATGATTGGAGGGTGGATGACCAACATACCAGTTTGCAGCCCTCTAGCCTCAGTAGTTTTTAAGATCTGAGGGCGGACAGAAAAAGTGCGGACAGAATAAAGTGCGGACGCAAAACTAAAAAACGATATCATAAACTGGACTGGCAATAGACGAAGAATCATTGACAAGTTACTCAGACATCGATAATATGAACAATAATGCAGAGATGATGAATTTCAGTTATATGTAATAGATATTACCACAACTGTGAAGATAATGATTGATATTAAAGATCTCGTTGATGACGTAATACATATTTGCATCCACTGTTAATGCAATTGTTATCTTGCTGTGGAGCAATTCTTCGATGATAACGCCAAGAATCTACGAGTTTGCTATTTGCCGTTCGTCGGAAAATATCTCTCAGACGGAGAGTTTAGAATTCTCATTATAAGTCAAATAATTAAATATATATTTAATAACTTGATGGAGACGTAAATACAAAGAGTAAAATAATACTGCAGACAGTTAATAGAAAAACTACTAAAATAAAACACAAACGGGTGATAAAAGTCTAATTTCGAGTTGCAATAACAAAATACCAAAGCATGTAGAAGATATATTAAAATACAATGCCTTATACTGTTGTAACCAACATATCAAAGGAAATTTCATAAACAAGGAAATATGTCATTCATATAAGAAAACTTGACATCTCAGTCATATTATATTTATCAAGTTAAATAAAAAAATTTCAGTTATTTTTTTTTCGTGTAGCAAAACATCAGAACGAAATTGAGGCGAACAATATTCGTGGATGGAAGGAAGTTGGTCACAAGTTTATCAGTCAGCGAGACAGATTAGTCAAATCAGCCTCAGATCCAGGTGACTAAAATTCATGAAACCCAGATATTGAGAAAAGACTTTTTAAGCACAAAGACTAAAAATCGCAAATAACTGTTAGATTCCATCATCCATCTACAAGGACAAGAAAAATTCTAAAAGTTCGAGTGTGTGAATACGCACATCACGTGACCGTTGGCATTATCAGAAACAGACCAAAAGTAGATGATATTGATTTCCATTCGTCCTTTCCGCATCATCTCACCGGCATCAACTGCTTCCCTCATGAGCATTTCTCGAGGAACGAACGAGAAAAATGAGGGTAAGGTCTTTGAAAGAACCCTTATGTTGATTATAATGAGTGGAAAGGGAGAGGGAATGAGGCTGCGGGAATAAGGATAACATTGGAACGAAACGGTAGATGAAGGTAACAACACAAAATTTTCTGTGCATTTTGTTTTTTAGGAATCGACTTGAGTTCATATAGCGTCGAATGGATAGTTTTGTACTTTCGTTCACTGTTATAAAAGGATGAGGGTACGGAATCAGGGCTTTCTCTAAGGATTATTTAAAAAAAGAGAGAGAGAGATTGATAACATTGATAAAACACTTTCACAGAGAGGAATAACAGAGTTGCAAAGCTCTGAACACCAAGATGACTAAAGGCTCGGAGCAGAGGGAGGAGGATTCTCACCTGACGCTTTCTCGTGTTTTTTTGTGAACGTCCGCATCCAGAGTAATGAGATATTCAGCCTCTCCCTTCACTTCTCCTGTTAATTAATAAACTAATTAAGTTAATTAGTGCGATTTAGTTTTGGTGACCTCATTACGCCAACAGTGCTCCTCCTCATAAGCAATTCTGTATAAATTCATTCTCACTTGGAGATGGTACTTATTCATATACACACACAATATATATATATATATATATATATATATATATATATATATATATATATATATATATATATATATATATATATATATACACATATATATGTATGTATGTATATGTGTCTGTGTATGCGTGTGTATGTGTGTGCGTGTGTGTGTGCGCTTGTGTGTGTTTGTATACAGTGACACTTATTAAGCATCAGACATTGTTTAAAATGCGGTTAAACGGACGAGCAGCGAAAGTGTATTGTTTATAGATGTTTCTTAACTAAAGGGCTAGGTTCGAATCCTGTCCCAGGGAGAAACACTTATAAATCATTATTCCCTTTGGATGTAAGTCATTCCCAGGATTAGAAAAATGGATATTAAAATATTATTATTATTGTTTGTATTATTATTATTATTATTATTAAGCATTATTATTATTATTATTATTATTATTATTATTCAGAAGATGAAACCTATTCATAAACAAGCCCACAGGGCAAACTTGAAATTCAAGCTTTCAAGATTATGTGCTCATTAGAAAGGATGTTAAATAGTCAGAACTTTTCGCCTCTGCACTCCTCAGAAAACGTGGGTTTTTAAAGTCAATGGCTTAAACATACATATATACATGGGCAACAAAGAAACGTGCACGC
>NC_089761.1:10374805-10412305 GCF_040412425.1 Macrobrachium rosenbergii
AAAAATGGCAATATGGATACAAATATACAATTGAACAAAATTCATGAGATTAGCATCCAACTGAAGTGTCTTCTAACAGGAAATGTAAGAGGTAAAAATTTAACGTTAACCCACTGCAACACAAAACAATTGCAGTCAGACGAATGGTGTTTTTAACAAACTTGTCTACATAACCAAAGTATTGGACAAAGTTGCAAGTGAATAGATGAGTGTATGTAAGGATGTAAACGTGATGATAGTTTCCATATAACAAGGGCAATCCAATGGCTGATCGAATACTACTTCCGCACTACCTCCATTTATTTGTGCTCCCCAACACCCAAAAATTGCCTTTTAGAGAGGAAAAACGGGGGAATAAATACGCGAACGATGCTGCGAGGCAGGCGCGAAAGGGGAAGAAATTGAAGCCATTTTTTAGAAAAAAAAATCAGTTTAGTCTAAATTTTTTACTCCTGAAAAACGGCTATTAGGTAAGGAACTGTGCCAGATAACGGAGGGAGAAATGAAGAGGTAGAGAACATGGAAAGGAAATTTTCGACCACGTACAAAAGTAAAAATTGCAGTTAACAGAGAATTACATCTCTTATTTCTGTTCGAAAAATGGGCCATGATGTCAATAGTCCACCGAGTGTTAACGGGAATCAAAGGGAGGTAAAAAGTATTCCTTGTAGTATAACCGCAGCCATTGAGTCATGGGGTTTCATTATCGATGCTTTACAAGTATCACTGATCAACCAGTGCATATATTCATAATTATAAGTGAGTTTGTTCTTGGATATCCACCCAGATGAACCACTGGCCATTTCTGACTCGATCTGGTACATATTAACACATTCCAAAGCCAGATCCACACTGGGTTAATTTGCCTCGTTATAAAAAATTTTCATTCTGTTTGCTGCCTTTCCTCTGAGTCACTGAGCTATTCCTTCTCCATTATCACAACAGTTCCTTGCAAATTATCTACATCTTTCCACCGTCACTGTTCTTTTCCATTCTTGTCCTTGGCTTATTTTATTTTCCTTTGCTGTTTATCCTTTCTTTCTACTTCACTGAGGTGTCTCTTATTCCTTCGAAATGAAACAAAGTCTCTTACCCTCGACAACCTATTATTCCACAGCGAAAGCAGATTCACTGACGTGGCATTTCAAATCACCGAAACGTTTGTAAAGTAGATCCTTTAGGTATGATCACAATGTGTTCTGTTACAGAAACCATCACAAATGATGTAGATCTTTTGTTCTTTCTTCTTTCTCTCTTACAATACCAAATATTTTCCGCCGGAAAAGAAATCACTTTGCAGTGTAATGTCACCAATTAATATTCTTTTTTTTTTTCAGGGAAACAAATCATATAAGTTTATGAATTACCAGATTGTCTACCTGAAATGTGTCTTGCATCGCAAATTTAGACTAATGGGCACTTTGTGATCGTGTCTCTTATTAATGTAGATTCTGGTATTCAAAGAAAGTAATTAATAACATGTTTTTCTTATGCTTAGTTTAATTTATCCCCTATTGGTGTTAAAATATGTGAAAAGTAGAAAAATTATGCAGTGTGCATCGGAAAATAAGCTCCTGTCGTTCACTTCGGCGGGTGCTGTTATTAAATTTAGACTTACCATCATAATACTTTATAATCTCTTTATTCGTTAACATTATTTATTGACAAAACATATATCTGAGGGTGAAATTTAGGCTAGTAAATAAGTTTCGATTCACATTACTTGGTAATTATTCGAAAACAATGATGCTATTCGGACAAAATACTTGCAACCAATCAGCTAGCAGGAAATTTTTCCGAACTAAAAGGGCACACCTGCGAGTCAGTGACAAATGCGCCTCGGTAAAAAAAAAAACTGAGTATAATACATAATTCCTATATACCTGTATATGTGACTATAAATAATATTAAGAAAATAAAAAAAAAATTCCTACTTGGAAATTATCAAACAAGAGGCTAGAAATGAATAATATGAAGTGGCATTCACTCATGACAAATAAATAGGTAATGTAGAAACTTAAATGATAAAATAACTCCTCTTTATGCTAAGATTGTTATGAAATAACTTGCGGTAACAGATTTTTTTTTTTTTTTTTTAAACAGTGACACAAGAGTACAACACAAATCCTCAGAAAGAAAATACACGTTTTGGACAACATAATTATAACTTTCTACCTCATGCCATGAAACTATCACAACCCACTACTCGCAGTACTTTATGGTCCCTGGTTAGATCACCCATGTATACCATGTGAAGAACATCGCATATTAGTTTTTTGGCTAGCTTCTGTTGCATTTCACTCATGTTCTTCAGTTCAGTATCAACAAACTTGGATATATCTAGCAATGACTCACGACTGTTGGGACTGGGAAGGGATGAGAGTTTATTAATAAGCAAATGTCATCACATTATCTATTTCGTCAGTTTGCTTCCTCTTCTTTGAAGTTCCACCTGAACTACAGGAAAAGGAGTAAGGAGCACAGAAGAGGGAAGTCAGGCTTGGTGTGGTTGGAGGAAGGGTACGTCTGGTGACTCAGAAGTTGCCACTTCATCGATCTGTGAATAAATAAATTCATTGGCTAAGTGTGTTTTGGTATTTTGGAGGAGAAACAGTTTGGGGGTGGAATTTTCCTCAGTGTTGGAGCGGTGGATGACTCATCGACTACTACTTTAAGTTGCCACTGCTTGCACCTTTCATCGATCTGTGAATAAATAAATTTTTCTAAAAATTTTGTATATTAATAGATTTAAGTTTGTACTTCAGTTTTTGGTTTTGCCGCCTCCTCCCCCTTGTTTAGTGTTTTAACGACCTCATTGATTTTTACGTTTCCTATATTTTTGAGTGACGTGGTCGAGTGTAGTTTTTAAAAATGATGTTTACGAGAGATAATTCTCCCCACCCCCTGACGGTTTGGTTGGCGTGACTACACTTGTTTTTGCTGTATTGCCGGCTGCAATTCCTTTCGGTCACCTGCGACGACTGAATGGAAGGCAGTGTGTCACCTGCGACCTTACGCTTTGTTTCATTGGGATATTGAGCCGTGGAATCAATTTTCCTTCATCTGATGTGTTGGAGCAGTGGATGCTTTCGCCAGGTAAGACACTATCACCTTGGTGACGATAATCTTGATCTGGACTCCAGAGTATCATCCGTATAGCAGGGGTTGGGTGGCAGTCCAGCAAAGTGAGAACATTCTCCTTTTTGGTTATCTTTTCCTACTATTTATATATTTGGGTGTGATTTACTGTAACTTGCCAGGTGTATTTATTTAGTGCATTTTTGTGGTTCTTCAAGCCTGTTGGCTTTATTGATTTATTTATAAGTGAATTAACGGCCTGTTGTTGTTTAGTGTAATTGCTAATTATAGCTTTGTAAGACTAGGTAGGAATCTTAAGGTTTTCCGTGTTTTATTCTACCACTTCTTTCTTTCTGTTTAGCATAATAGGTAGTGTTTAATTGTTGGGGGACATTAATTTTGGCTGGAAGTTTCTTATTTAGGTGTTCTTGAGGAGGTTATTCTCTTGGTATGTTTTTCTGATATGTTCACCGTCCTGTTTGTTTGTACAGTGCAAGCAGTTCTTCTTGTCAATTAATATTTGATTGGTGTTGTAATAATAAATATTGTTAACTTTTTTCCTCTTGTGTTTGTTCCGCCCTGACCAGTGTACTTGAGGTATTAAAACATTACTGCTCAGATTTCCTATAGAACCTGCGTTACAGCTCACAATAAGGTTTGTAACATACTTCAATTATAAGGGTTCACACAGTATAGTTCTCATGGCTGAGTGCATGCAACTATAAATTTATGCTGTAGATGTGGGGACAAATGGAAGAATTTCAGATGGCAGGTGTGTGGGCAAACTCAACTACTTTCTGGCTGGAGGACAGAGCAATGGTCCTTCCCGCAGATGAGCAGCTGAGTGACAGCCACAGAACCCTGCCTTACGTCTTTGTGGGTGACGATGCCTTCTCACTAAAGAGATACTTCATGAAACCTTATCCAATTAAACATAAAAATAATGAACAAAGAATTTTCTCCTACAGGCTTTCAAGAGCAAGGCATGTTGTTGAGAATGCATTTGGCATTATGTCAAATAAGTTTTGCATTCTCCTGAGTGCAATAAATTTGAGCCCTCAGAAGGTAGAAAAAATTGTCCTTGCCTGCACAGCCCTGCACAATTTCTTGCGCAAGGAACATGAGTTATTCTATACACCTGTTGGTAGTTTGGGCAACGAGAATGTTGTGGATGGAGTGGTAACACCCGGGGCATTGCGTGATCATGGGCAGCTTCTGCCTTTGGAGAGACTACAGAGGCATCCCACAAATGAGGGAAAAGCCGTCAGGAAAGAGTTCATGGAGTATTTTAATAAGGAAGGAGCTGTTCCATGGCAACAACATATGTGTGGCACATACTAGAGAGAAAGAGAGAGAGAATATTTCTTTGTCATATATATATGTTATTAAGTATGTAAATTATATTTATGCAGGAGTACAAGTGCACACAATAAAATTATGAACTTGCTTGTGCAGTATTAGTTTCTCCTTCATCTAAGTTGGAAGTGGATGCATGAGCTTCTCCGTCAACCAGGAAACGCAGCTCATCAAAACACCATAACTTAATAGTGTAGAGATCTCCTGTGCCAGCTCCAGACTTCTGTGATTCTTTTATTGCAGATATTTCCCTGTAGAATTGTGTCTTCAGTGTATGTGCAGCTTTTTAGTGATGTCTTCATTCCACAATGTACGGTTTACAAAACTTGATAAGTCTGATTTTATGGTTTCCAAGCTTGTACTCCAGATGTTTCTCATCTTGTACTGCTTGTGCTTGATGTTCTAAACAGGTGGATGCTCCTTCAGCAATTCAATAAAATGTAGAGTGTTGGTCCTTGTCCATTCAAGAGGTTTGGCGGGTGGTGGTGAGTGAGCCATCGGCACTGGAGCTGAGTGGACGTCCTCCCACTCTGACTGCTGATGCATCATTGCGCAGACACTTGAAATCAGTCTGGCCCATCAACATGTTGGTGATGCGGCTTTGTGTTGAAAAAGTGATTTTTCAACACATTCGTTCAACACTGCACGCATCATGTTGCATCATGTGTACGGGAATTAATAAACCAGGTGTAGCAAGAGACCGAAGTGATGCTGCAAACGCCCTTTAGCAATGCCTATAGTACACAGCATGAGCTGCCCTTGTTACTACCTATATGGGGTGTGTATGTACGTGTCTGTATAATACCAATATGCTTTTTACACAGGGGGCAGGCTCCAAGAATAACAAGTAAAAAATATGCCAAAGTTTCTTCGGTACAATCGAGTTATCTGTACAGCTATGCTCAACTTTAGGGTAACATGGTTTTTTTTTTGTGTATCGTCCAAAATCTAAGACTCAATGTAACGTTGCCAAGTAATGTTAAACTTTTTTCCAATGTCATACATGTCGACAAGTTTGCAAATTCACAGCTAGCACTATTTTCCCTACAGTTATATAAATATGGTCGCTTTTATGCATTGGTATAACTGGTAACCTGTGTGATTTGAACTTTTTTTTTTACATTGCTTAGCTCAAAGCACGATGTGATAAGGTTAGCGGTGCCGTCAATTACAGCGCAATTAACTGGTTTACGTTACTTCTGCAGTATTATAACAGTAGACCCAATAAGCTCAACAGTCATAACAACATTTTTAAAATAGGAATATGAATTACTACAAGTTTTCTTTGAATGTTGAAGTTTTAGGATGTGTTCAAGCTGTCTGTATGTTGCAAAATGATTTACAGGCATAAAAAATAACCTAAGCCTTCTGAGATGTAATCTCTGTTGCTAAAGAATTTCTTTGCAGAGATTACCTGTTCTTTAAAGAATAAAAGATGATGATGTTTTTAGTTATATGGAGAAGATGATTATTAATCGAAATATCTGTTGGTATTAATATCAAGGCCTATGGAATACTAGTCTTTTTAACTGGCTCAAATTATTATTTTCTTAACAAGTCCTTTTGCTCGCTTTCGGTGTATAATTTACTCATAAGGTAACTTGAAGAGCAATAATGCATAGATAACTTCATATTATAATTTCTGGCCAGAAGTTGTTAATATAGAGATATGAATGCTAAGCGTAATGTATTTATAGTAAGTAAAGAAATCTGACACACCTAGGCCTAGGAACAAAATCCTGGCTTTAATAAAAGAATAATTAAATAGGCGAATATTTGCTAGTAAGCCATAATTTTTGAAGTGGTTAAGAAATATAACTTAAATCATTTCATTTTTATGAAAATCCAAATATTCGTCTAACAAATATCAAATAAACGGTTTCAAGATAACTTCATTGTCGCTACTCATTGTAGACCTAATTTACACCACGTGGTTCATGTTGCACGGCCACACTAAAGGTTGCTTCACACACGCTCCGCTCCCGTTGATACCGGTGGATGCATTCTACTTTTGTATTTACGTATTTACATTTTTTCAGCGTTGAGGCGTAAAAACAATCATATAGCCCTATTCCAAATTTTATGGTTGCACTGGAAGCAATATTAATGTTATGACAAATGTTTTCGTTTTTTACTTAACATTTGAACTGAGGTTTGATGATGACTTTTTTGTCAAATGCATCGGCGATGAGTGAGCAAAAGTTTTGAAAATGTCTCGTAAGCGATTTTTCCAAAATTTGTCTACAAGTGATATTTTCTTAAAGTTTTGAAATATATGACAGATTTAACTCTTATGAAACATGTTATGGCCTTATTGTATGCAATAATAGTGTTTTCGCATTGAAATAATAAATAAATATGGAGCATGTTAGGTTGCCAGTTCGTGAATTTTGAACGAAATCCTATGAAATCATAGAACTTTACACCTTAAATAAAGTAAAAACTACTAAGGCTAGAGAGGGCTGCAATTTGGTATGTTTCATGATTGGAGGGTGGATGATCAACATGCCAATTCGGAGCCCTCTAGCCTCAGTAGTTTTTAAGATCCGAGGGCGGACAGGAAAAGCTTGGACGGACAGACATAGCCACCTCAATAGTTTTCTTTTACAGAAACTACAGGAGAGACAGAGAATCACGTCCCCTTCCACCCATGGGAGAAAACTTGTGTAACATTAACCCTTTTATATGTCGTCACTGAAGCTGTTTCATCTGCTATAAGGCCATGATATGAATCCAAAACAAGAGACTGAAATAGATCTTAACTCAAATAACAAAGAACAGCATCCATCAAGCTTTACAACAGAACTCCCAGGAACTGTGGGGGAAATTATCAGATGTTCTATTTCTCCTCTGAAGCTTATAACATTCATAATACAGATGCCATGGAATATTGCGATAAAATATTCAGTATGATCTGCTGGAATCTAACTTCTTAGTTGTTAGTATTATTACTTTCCGTACTTTAATGTCCAACAAAGTTCCTTTTCGAGAAATAGTGCAGTTATCCGATATAACTGGTTTTTTTATGCAAAGATAAGTTATTAAAATCTTATTCATCCCTTTTGTTTTTTTTATCCATCAGACATTTCTTCCTTTCCTCAAGTAAATTCTTCAGAAGTTTTATCTTAAAATTTCTTCATTTTTATCTATAACTTTGTGTTATTTGATATTCTTTTAACATGTGCACACAGCTCTATCTGTCACCAGGAAGATCAACGTATTCATACAACATTTTCCAACTGCAATTTATTCCCTCACTTACTGCAGACAGACAATGCTAGACACCAGGAGACAATTCTGCCTTGTCGCTCCCAAGCTCCTTGCCGTAAGCGGTTTAGCTCTGCACTGGAGCTCTCTGTGCTGCTTTTGGCTAGGCTTTAAGTGGAACGGTTTTACACCCTTCATACACTAGATTTTTTATGCTGTTCTAATTTTTCTGTCTGTTTTAATCTTCATTACTATGAACACTGTGATTTATTGCTTCTCTCCATCTATACTTTCACTCCTCTTTGTGTAATATTATTTATAGATATGAGTTTCAAAGCATTAATATAGACAAGCAACAGTATATATTATATATATATACATATATATATATATATATATATATATATATATATATATATATATATATATATATATATATATATATATATATATATATATATATATATATATATATATATATATATATATATATATATATATATATATATATAAATATATATATATATATATATATATATATATATATTCTTCCATATTTACAAAAAATTCGTCTCTGTCATCAGCTATGAATAGGAAATTAGTGGTGGGAAGAAGACGCCATAACAGATTTGAACAGACAGGCTTATCCCCCCACCCAAGGTCACCTGACTTGGAGGAACAATGCCTGCTGCTTAGTTTCCATCCCCCCCCCCCATCACGTGTTTTGGTGGGTTAGGAAATCGTTAAACCAAAAGGAACGAATCAAGGATTATGGGGGCTACTATCTTGAACCTTAGGGACTTGGCTATAAGGCCTCTTACTGTATGAACCTGTTACTGGCTTCGGGACTTACTTTTCAGATGTGACCTGCCTTTGTGCCCCAAACTCAAAAACATTCCGAAGGCCGCCGAGAAGCTATGAGAAAAACAACCCCAGCAGAAGCGACAGAGACTCGAGAGAGAACAGACGCTGGTGTGCCTCACCTCCTATTCCATGCTGGACCGATCATAGAAGCCCTGCGACCGAATTTCTTCTTGCAACGAGCTTATGCACAGAAGGATGAGGTATGTCAGGGAATGTGGTCCTCTGCCACTTTTCTTTCTCGCCTCATGAATTTCTCTCTCCACTTCCAATATTTCCATCTTTTTCATTCTCCTAACAAAGCCCCCTTTGTTCAGTCACAACTAACAGCCCATTCACCCCCATGACTTGTCCCAAACTCAAATTAAATTAGTTCAGTGATCATAATTAAATCACTCCCACCATAGTGTTACCAAGGGCTAATTAAATCTAATTGATCAATTCCTCCATCATGCATAATTTAGTTCATATGAGAAAAACTTCATGTTTTTGAATGATAACCTGGAATTCTCTTCCACAAATCCTGCTACTCTGTTTCCCAAGCGGTCAGTCCCAGCCTTGTGAATCAGTTCCACTTAGAAGTTACCGCCATTCTGCTACATGCAAGAATTTCCTGATACACAGTCCCAAGGCACTAACCAGTCCCTCCCAACCCCCCACCCCTTTTTGTGCACAAGCGCCTGAAATTGGAAATCATTTAACCAGTAGTAGCCTTTCCATATTCAGAGATTTGCTACTCCTTGTCTAATATTATTGCACATTCTATGTGCTGGCAAGCCGCTCAGTCAGTTTTTCAGATTACTTTCCTGATTGCTTCATCTGTAAATAAATTCATTTTAATGTAATCTGTTACTCATTTCCCATGTCGACCTTCCACTTCCCTGGTTAATTAATGGTGATATCAAGGTAAGTCATCTTTTGCCCATTCATTTATTACATTCTGGGTGATACCTGTTGGTCCCTTACAGCAAAGAAAACCCCTGTACATTTCTCCAACAGGCCCCAGAACATAACAGTGGCGACCTTGCCAGGAAGTAGTAAAATTTGCCACAATAATTAGCCTCTCTATTTGCTAAGACTAGTAACGAAAGGCAGTATAAAGGGTGACCGAATCAAAGTAAGGGTAACAGGTAAGGGTTACTATCATAAGTCTTGTAAAATTAAGGATTCAGTAGGAGTAGATATGGAAAAGTGTAAAAAAAAAAAAGAGAAAACGCAATGAATCTCATAGTTAGTATATTTCATAAGAGTAGGCGAGAGCGCACAGGTTCTTAAGTTAGCAATGCAGAGTAGTTGCCTGCGAAATTTGTGTCATCAAATAGCAGCTGTGTGGATGCTAGAACATGTATCGTTAGGAATTAGGAGTGCTTTGGCAGGGATTTATTGCATGTGTTAGCCGTGAACAGTTAGCTAGGAGTTTTGTTCGGGAAACAGTTACGGGAGAGAAAGTGTACAATATCTGTGGTGTAAAGTGTAGTCCAAGAATTCACATTGTTAAAATATGTGTGACGACCTCTGGCAGTCCTGTAACCAGCTTGGCGTATGCGCATCCCAGAGTCCCCCCCCTCTCCCAACCCCCAACACTCCCATAATTCAAAGTGTGTCATTTCCTGTTCAAACTTGCATTCAATGTTTTAAGTAAAGTAAATGCATTATTGATGTTTTGAGTTAACAAATTCGATTTTACATATCAGCTGTAATAATTCAGTTAGAAAAGTTGAGTGTTCTTTTCTTAAATTTTAAATCAGCATCGATTGTTGTTTCACTCGACCAACATGTCCAATCAGTCACCAGTTGTTTTTCACTGCTTGCACCCAGCTCCACATCTCATCGTTCATGCAGAACAAATTCCATTTCTTTTCACCCCTAACATAAACCTAATGAAATACCTTGATACTTTTGAAAATAATTTGAAAACCTTTTTCCATCATATAGCTTGTCATGACGGGAGCTAGCTATTAAATTATGCAAATACCAAAAGTGCATTTTTTTAAAAACAAAAAACAAAAAGGTAACTTAGCGCAATTTTTCAAACGTTATTTATCACAAAGAGAAATTAGAATAAATTAAATTACGCCACAAATACGTTTCATTACAAATACGCTCTCAGAGAGAGAGAGAGAGAGAGAGAGAGAGAGAGAGAGAGAGGTGTCTTTCATGATAACAAGGGGAATACTAAAATCAATAAATGGGTATTGGAAAATAAACCCACTAATTCATAAAGCAAAGTGCAATAAATTTTTTTTTTATTTTTACCCAAAACTTTGATCTTTCAAGATCCCCATTCAATTCTTCCTTTTACTCATTCACACATAATGTGCAAATTTATACACGTGCCCGTGTCCATTGAATTGTCCCCCATCTCTATTTTCACATTAACTGCTTCAGCCTGTAGAGTGAACTCTCGTGCATTACACAGAGCGAATGTACTGCCATTTACTAACAGTCATCAACTGTCGTTCACGAGTGGGTATCCATTATTCAAGACTTGAGTATATCGCAAGCACCAAATCGCATATTGAGTGCAAACCCCATAACCTTCCTTTCCTTATGTCAAGAAGCAATCACTAGTTCTTAGCACTAGCCACCCACGAGTGCAAGCCCAGGGGTTTCCCTCCACAGTACCACTAACCTGAGGCACTGCCAACCAATTAAGTTACAAAAGTGCTTACTTTTTACTTTCCCTTTTACTCCTTACTTACATTCTACCTCAGGCAGAGTGCCATTTCTTTCAGTGCCATTTGGTTGCACTGCCTTTTAGTGTTGTTCCCAGGTACACACCGGCATCCTAGTGCCACCCAATCAAAGTACTAACCTATAAGCCACTGCGCCTGTACCTGAGATACAGAGTGCCAACCAGTGTATCTGCCCATAAGGAATATTATACCTTCAAGATCACTTTTATATTTACCAGCATATCTGCCTATAAGGACCATTCCTCCTTCAGGATCGTTCCATCAATGTGACCTTCGCACAGCACACTCAACCACAGTGCCACCTTATTGAAAAGGTGCCACACCACTGAAGTGCCACCAAGTTATGGGACACTTCCCCACTGTCACAAACCATTTCCCCTAGTCATCCTAATAGACTATAAACATGTCACTGGAACACATCCAAGCGCTCATGAACATGGGCAAGGACCCAGGTTACACGGGACGGAAACTCATCCAGTGGGTGAAAGAACAACTGGAAGAACAGTGGAATTATGAAGCTGAACAGAGACAGCAAGAATTAGCCCTCAAGTAAAGTGAACTAGCTCTCAAAAACAAGGAGCTCGAGCTGGAGAACGCAAGGAAGGAAACTGCTGAAGCTATGGCTATCCAACAAGCCTCTAGCACCACACCTGCTGCACCAAATGCTCCGATCTCAAGCACTAATTCCCTAGTCCCCAAGTGGACTGAGGAAGAGCCGGAAGCCTGGTTAGAAGAGATAGAGGAGATCTTTGAAAATTACAACACCCCCAAGACAGGGAGGGCCTTAGTGCTCACTAAGCACATGGAAGAAAAAGCTAAGGCAGCCCTTCACTCACTGGAGAAGAGTAAAAGAGGCGACATGCTAGAAGTTCGTAGGGTCATCACAAGGGCCTACAAAATAACCCCTGAGAAAGTGAGACAATGGTTCCGAGGTCTTGCCACGAAAGTCGACTGGTCCCAGATGGAATGAGCCTGTCACAAGACCCAGTCTGGTACCCGCTGGTTTGACTCCCTGTCATGCAATACCTTTGAGGACTTATTCAATCAGACCATGCTGGAGGATCTTTTCCAATGTGTGCCTGGGCCCCTTGCTGTGTATCTCAGTAATAAGCAGCCCAACACACTTATGGAAGCCTGCCGTATGGCTGATTCCTGGGAAACTTTCAACCAGTCCCACAGCACTCCTCATCGTCACATAGTGCCACCTGGGTACCTCTCAGGCTCAACTTGTCCCAAGAACGGACTGCCTAGCAAGCCTACTTGCACAAACTGTAAAAAGTTTGGGCATGCTGAAGCTGATTGCTGCTACAAGTTGGGCAACAATAGGTAGCCTAATACAAACCACCAGAACTCCTCTCCCTTTATGTCCACTCAACCTTCTCCACCGACCATCACCATAGGAAGATCATCTCATCCCAAGGGACCCTGTTGAGACTGTCGAATTCCAGGGCACTATACTGCCAGATATCCTGGCTGCCCGAAGCATATGCCCTCTACTAAGCATGTCAACCTGATTAGTGCCACATCCTATGTGGCTGTGCTGCCAGATATGTCTCACCCTGAGCGGGTCTGGACAAAGTCTGCCTCCTTGGGACCCCTGGATGACTGTAATTTACCAGTGAACCTGCCAGCTACGGTCGACACTGGCTCAGATATTAGCCTGATTGACGTGGCCCAAATGCCAGCCAGTGCCACTGTTGATGAGATCAGGTAGACAATGACTTGGATAGAGGAGCAAACCAAGACCATTCCCACAGTCGAACTTCAGGTAACCACCCCTTGGGGCACACAACCTCACCACCTTGGCATGGTGAATAAAATCAGGCATGGAGGAGTTCTTGTTGGGACGAGTTCCTGTTGGGACAAGACCTCCTCTGGGGATGTCCGTCCCCCATGCCACTTTGTTGCCTAGCTACCTCCACCAGGGAGGCCACTCCAAAACCACCTGACTAGGACACCGCCACTGTGACAGGCATGCCACCGTCAGCCCAGCCTTCCGTTCACCAAGGTGTTCAACAGAAAGGACATTCTCCAATCAACTCCATACCAAGTCCTCAATCCTCACAAAAGGATGGCCACCAAAAGTCTCCTCCCTCACCACGAAGGGAAATCATCAGGTACTGCTGCAAGACCTGCAACATAACAGGGCACTCTGCAAATTGGGCAAGGTGCCCTAGCAAGCAAAATGCAACAGAACGACTATTCCAAGAGGCTCTGCCCTCCATCCAAGACAGGAAACTCTGTCTCCCACTACCTCAGGTACACCGAGGAGTTTTGCACCCCCTGGTCCCTCATCAGCCACGCCTGACTCCAATTCTCTGCCAGTGCCACTTGAGCGCCCTGAGCAGCGCCAAGCTCCATCTATCTCGGACGTAGCACCTCTACTAACCTTAATCCTTGTGCCTGGCCCCTAGTTAGTGCCAGTGCCAGATCTAAATCATGTCACAGATCCTCCTACAAGGAGATCCTCCAAACCTCAACAACCTAGTCATCGCCAATTGTGAGCCTCTGACCCCTGACGTTTCTCCTTCCCAATCACTTTCATCTGCCGAGGATGACCCCCTGGCAGACCTCAATGTTATACCTTCTTTGGTCGATCGGGAACTGTCTGGCCAGGAAGCAGATGCTGGTTCTACCCTTGTGATGGTTGTCACAGCAGCCGAAATAGGGAGCCTGCCCGTAGCTACTAGGGCTACCTCTAATCCTACTCCTGACGGCACTTCTGGCCTTTCCCCAGAGTCGGTGCCCTCGTCACCTCCTAGGAATGTCATAGCCAGACCTTGGGGACACCTGAAGAAGAAGGAAGAGATCCAATTAACCCATAAGGGCCCCAAGCTCTCCTTGGCGCTCATGTCCCATTCGCACAGTGCCCCTTTCCACCTCAGAGTGATCCTGGTACCTACCTAAAGAAGGTAGCCTGAGTGATCTCTGCCCAAGTAGACTAACATCTAACACCCTAGGTATCTTGTGGTACTAACCCCAAACTATTCAATACTCAAGCTGGTACACCCCCTGGCCACTTACCATAATTAACCCTTCAGGTTACTCATGTCCAAATATATTGCGTGTGTTATTCCATAAAGCATTGCATAACCTATAATTAATTGCATTTAGTTAGGTCAGTGTCATTTAATTTAGTGCCAGAGCCATAGGATAGTAGGCTATGTCAAAAGTCACATTTACCTTGTACTCATTGCCTAGGAGTAGGGTTCTCCTGTCGTCAGTGACAGCCAGTACAAGTCTGTAGATACCGTTGCATAGAATAGGCTCTGCCGCAGTAAGTTAGCAAAACTAGTACCCCCTCTTAGCAGTTAGTTAGACCCATTTAATTAGCTGCAGTGCAAAGGCACAACACATTTAGGGAAGCTAACTGCCTAGTCAAGACAAATAACTTGCATAGCCAAGGCCTTCATGCCCAAAAGGGAGTGAATGCCTTTTTAAAGGGGGGAGCTCTTCTGTATTTACAAAAATTTGTCTCTCAGTCATCAGCTATGAGTAGGAAATTAGCGGCTGGAAGAAGACGCCATGACAGATTTGAACAGATAGGCTTATTCCCCCCAAGGTCACCTGACTTAGGGGAACAATGCCAGCTGCTTAGTTTCCCCCATCATGTGTTTTGAGGGGTTAGGAAACCTTTAAATCAAAACATGGTGAATCAGGGATTAAGGAGGCTACTGTCTTGAACCTTAAGGACTTAGCTACAGTATAAGGCCTCTTACTGTATGAACCCATTATGATGGCTTTTGGACTTACTTTTCAGATGTGACCTGCCTTTGTGCCCCAAACTCAAAAACATTCCAAAGGCCACCGAGAAGCTATGAGAAAAACAACCCCAGCAGAAGCGACAGAGACTCGAGAAAGAACAGATGCTAGCTTGCCTCACCTCCTATTCCATGCTGGTCCGATCGTAAAAGCCCTGCGACCGAATTTCGTCTTGCAACGAGCTTATGCACAGAAGGATGAGGTATGTCAGGGAATGTGGTCCTCTGCCACTTTTCTTTCTCTCCTCATGAATTTCTCTCTCCACTTCCAATATTTCCATCTTTTTCATTCTCCTAAACAAAGCCCCCTTTGTTCAGCACAACTAACAGCCCATTCTCCCCCATGACTTGTCCCAAACTCAAATGAAATTAGTTCAGTGATCATAATTAAATCACTTCCACCATAGTGTTACCAAGGGCTAATTAAATCTAATTGATCAATTCCTCCATCATGCATAATTTAGTTCATGCGAGAAAAACTCCTTGTTTTTTAATGATAACCTGGAATTCTCTTCCACAAATCCTGCTACTCTGTTTCCCAAATGGTCAGTCCCAACCTTGTGAATCAGTTTCGCTTAGAAGTTACTGCCATTCTGCTTCATACAAGAATTTCCTGATACGCAGTCCCGAGGCACTAAACAGTCCCTCCCCACCCATCCTTTTTGTGCACAAGCGCCTGAAATTCAAAATCATTTAACCAGTAGTAGTCTTTTCATATTCAGAGATTTGCTTCTCCTTGTCTAATATTATTGCACATTCTATGTGCTGGCAAGCCGCTCAGTCAGTTTTTCAGATTACTTTCCTGATTGCTTCATCTGTAAATAAATTCAGTTTATTGTAATCTGTTACTCATTTCCCATGTCGACCTTCCACTTCCCTGGTTAATTAATGGTAATATCAAGGTAAATCATCTTTTGCCCATTCATTTATTACATTCTGGGTGATACCTGCTGGCTCCTTACGGCAGTTAAATGATGAGAAATCCCTGTATATTCCTTCAACAGGTTCCAGAATGTAAGAATATATATATATATATATATATATATATATATATATATATATATATATATATATATATATATATATATATATATATATATATATATATATATATATATATATATATATATATATATATATATATATACACACACACACTAAAAGGACCTCATTCAAATATGGATGGTACCTATATATATATATATATATACTAAAGACCTCATTCAAACTCTTTTTATTCAGAAAAAGTTACAAGTTTTCTTGGACAAACAGCCCCAGTTTTAGATTTTACCATTCAGTTTGAATTGTGTATATGAGGTCATTAATTATATAATTTACTAATGCAGAGAACAATTATATATATGTGATATATATATATTATATATATATATATATATATATATATATATATATATATATATATATATATATATATATATATATATATATATATATATATATATATATATATATATATATATATATATATATATATATATATATATATATATATATATATATATATATATATATATATATATATATATAAATATGTATATAAATGAGTGTTTGTATTTTTGTATGTGTGTATGTATGTCTATATGTTTGTGTGCTATAGAAATATGTTCCGCCTGACCAATCTAGAAAAAATTTGGCATGTGATCACCATTTGACCCAACTTAGATACTAGGGTAGGTTTCAAACACAGAACCCTTTTCTCTTCCTCTTCCCCCATCTCCCTTCGGCCTTTCCTTTGTGACTTATGTGGCAACCGCTTGATCAATCTAGACAAAATTTGGCACTTGGCCATCACTGGACCCAACTTAGATAATAGGATAGGTTTCAAACTCGTAGCCTCATCCCCTACCCCTTACCCATCCCCATTCCCCCTTACCTTTGCAACTTATGTGGTAACCGCTTAACAGATCTAGACAAAATTTGGCATATGGCCAGAATTTGACGAAACTTAAGTAGTAGGGTAGGTTTCAAGTCGTACCCACTTCCCCTTTCTTTTCCCTATCCCCCTACCCCTTCCCTTTGTAACTTATGTGGTAAATAAACTCTACGGGTTTATCATACCTCATTTCATGTACTTGAGACCATAGAAATATATTATCGAAAATGCTCTTCAGTCACCATGTTAATATCTGCATAAAAAGGACAGTTACCACAGTAATATCCGGACTAAAAGAACAGCCAACACATTAATACCTGGATAAAAGGGACAGACAGCACAGTAATACCTGGTTAAAGGGGACAGACAGCACAGTAATACCTGATTAAAGGTGTCATACAATGCAGTAATACCTGGATAAAAGGGACAGCCACAACAGTAATACCTGGATGAAAGGAACAGTCACCACAGTAATACCTGGATAAATGGGACAGACAGCACAGTAATTTCTGAACAAAAGAGATGGTTAGTACAGTAATATTTGGATGACAGGGACAGTCACCACAGTAATACCTGGATAGAAGGGACAGGCAGCACAATATTACCTGGTAAAAGGTGCCAGACAGCACAACAATACCTGAATAAAAGGAACAGTCACCACACTAATACCTGATAAAAGGGACAGTCAACTCAGTAATACCTAGATAAAGGGGACAAACAGCACAGTAATATCTGGATAAAAGGGACAGACGGCACAGCAATACCTGGTTAAAGGGAACTGAAAGCATATTAATACCTGGAAAAAGGGACAGTTGCCAGGATAAAAGGGACAGACAGTACAGTAATACCTGGTTAAAGGTGACAAGTAGTACAGTAATACCTGGTTAAAGGTTTCAGATAGTACAGTAATACCTGGGTAAAAGGGACAGTCACCACACTAATACTTGGATAGAAGAGACTGTCACCACAATAACGCCTGGATAAAAGGGACAGACATAACAGTAATACCTGGATAAAAAGGACAATCACCACAATAATTTCTGGATAAAATGGACAGTCATCACAGTAATGTCTGGATAAAAGGGACAGACAGCACAGTAATACCTGGTTAAAGGTGACAGACAGAACAGTAATACCTGGATAAAAGGGACAAGCACCACACTAATTTCTGGATAAAAGGGACGGTCACCACAGTAAAATCTGGATAAAAGGGACAGACAGCACAGTAATAGCTGGATAAAAGGAGCAGTTACTACAGTAATACACACTTACAGATAATATTACCTTACAGGCCTTACAGTTCGTTCGGGTTACCCCAGGTCCCTTAGTGTGATGCACCTCTGGTGTCTACCAGAGAATTGCTAATGCATCTTCCGGTATATTTTGCATCTTCCAATCCTGGATGGTCTGGGATGCAGCTTAGATATTTGCTGAGCTCATTCTTAAACACATCTACGCTCACTCCTGATATGTTCCTCAGATGAGCTGGTAACGCATTGAATAGACACTGCATTATCGATGCTAGTGCATAGTGGATTAATTTCCTGTGTGCTTTCCTTAGTTTTTCTGGTATAGTTTTGAGCACTATTAATCTACCTCTGCTTGCTCTTTCTGATATTTTTAGCTCCATGATGTTTTTGGTAATTCCTTCTATCTGTTTCCATTCTTGGATTATCATGTAGCGTTCTCTTCTTTCGAGACTATATAATATTAAGAATTGTAGTCTTTCCCAGTAGTCAAGGTCCTTAACTTCTTCTTTACTAGCTGTAAAGGACCTTTGTACACTATTTGTGCTATATCCTTTTGGTAGTGTGGGTACCATATCATATTGCAATATTCAAGTGGACTACGTACAAACGTTTTATTAAGCATAATCATGTGTTCGGCTTTTCTTGGTTTGAAGTGCCGGAACAACATTCCCACTTTTGCTTTGCCTTTTGCCAATAGTATTGCTATTTGATCATTGCATAACATATTCCTATTCAACATCACACCAAGGTCTTTAACTGCTTCCTTATTTGTGATTGTCTCATTATTAGGTCCCCTATATGCATATAGCATTCCTTCTTTATCACCATAATTCATTGATTCAAATTTATCAGAGTTAAATACCGTCCTATTTACCTCTGCCCATTCATATATTTTGTTTAGGTCTCTTTGTAGCGAGTTCCTATCTTCATCACAAGTAATTTCTCTACTTATTCTCTTGTCATCAGTGAAACTTCTCACTACCAAGTCCTTAACATTACTGTCTATGTCTGCAATCATAATAACAAACAGCAATGCAGCTAACACTGTACCTTGTGGCACATCGGATATTACCTTAACTTCATCTGAGTTATCATCGTTTGTGATCACTGTTTTCTGTTTTGCAAAAATTTCTTTATCCATCTTCCTACTTTGTCCACAATATTATGTTTTCTAATTTTTTTCTCTAATATACTATGGTCTACCTTGTCAAAAGCTTTTGCAAAGTCTAGGTAAACCACATCTGTATCTTTTTCATTTATCATATTTTTATATATGTTTTCGTGGTGGACTAACAGTTGCCGTTTGTGTACTTTTTCCGGGTACAAAACCATGTTGTCCTATATTAAAAAAACTATTGTTCATTAAATGTTTCATTATATTTTTCTTCATCACCCTTTCATACATTATAATATGTGATGTTAGACTCACAGGCCTATAACTAGTTGCCTCTAGTCTTGATCCACTTTTGAAATTAGGGGTAATATATGCTAATTTATGGTCATCATGAATCTTGCCTGTATCTACACTTTGTCTTAATAATATTGCGAGTGGCTTTGAAATAGAGTGAACTACCTTCTTTAACAAAATGGCAGGGACGTCGTCTGGTCTGGCTGCTGATCCATTTTTAATTTCATTAATAGCCTGCACAATATTGGCTTCATTAATATTTATGTCCGATAAATATTCACTATTTTTATCTCATATTTCCGTATCATTATCTTGATTATCAATTCTAAGTGTAAATTCTCTCTTATATCTTTCTACTAATATGTTGCATATTTGTTTTTTTTTCATTCATTAATCGCCCTTAAATTCTTAGAGGGCCTATTTCTACTCTTCTTTTATTCATCTTTTTTGCATATGAGTAGAATATTTTGGGGTTCTGCTTGATATTTTGTAGGGTCTTTTCTTCTAAGTCCCGTTTTTCAATTTCTTTTGATTGTATAATCTTTTGTTCTGCATTCTCTATCTTATTTTTTAGTTCTGTCACTTTCCATGCATTTTTTTCTTTTGCAAGACTTTTTTTCCACTTTCTGATTTTCTGGAACAAGAACCTTCTGTCTCTTGGTATGCATGACCAATGTTTACTTTTCCTCTTCTGTATATATTTATCCACTATTTTCTTTAATATTTTATTTGTGGTAGCCTTAAAAATTAATGAATAAATAAAAATTATACTCTTGCTATAATGACAAATTGTAATATATTTTCAACAAGTAACAGGTTCAGGTATTACCGCTATTTCGAGATTTGAAACATTAAATCTCGACTGAGATTAAAATCCGTACAATGGCGGACGCTTTTATTACAGAATTCCGTTAAGAGGATTACGGATTAAATCACGGTTTTCTGCCTCAGGGAAACACACAGGAGATTCTGCAAACATGGAGTATTAAGTCATTTTGATTCTACTTTGCTTTTGCTTTAATTCTGAGTTTTAATACGCATCAGATGAAACAGCGCAAACTTTAAGAAGATTTCGTTACGGTTTCATTCCTATAATACGGGTTCTTCTCTCTCCCCGTCACACACTCTGGGCCAACGGGTGGACGTAAACCAAAAAAATAATCGTCTTGTTTCATCGAAATGTTATGAAATACCTGAAGTAGACAAATTATCAGAAAGAAAAAACGTATGTTCTAATATTATTTGGAGAGAGTAGGATCGGCAGATGTCATCGTTATCAGAAGTTGCCAAGTATACAGTATATAGGTTATTCTACTATTATAAACATTGTGTTAGTCTACATCTTCGGTTCCTGTTTCATCATTTTTTTTATTCTGGGAAAGCAAACAAGCAGCGATTTTTCGTTTTCAGTTGCTTCTTAGAGTCTATACTTTTTTCTATTCTAGAACTTGTATAGAAAGAGAAAATACCAAATCTCTTTGCATATTTTTGCACATGAAGCCACCACGTGTGTCTTTTTTGACAATGTGAAATTTTCCTATGATATTTTTCTCTTTACTTTAGAGTCACAAAATTCATAAAATGGATTGGAATGTTAACATTACTTCCTAGACTTATTTAAACAGCTCCATGATGCTATCAAACCTCAAAAAATAAAAAGCCAGCGACCAAAATGCCAAAATATTTTTGAAAGACCATGTTTTCAATGTAATAAAAGATAGTGATGTTTTAGAGTCAGTAGTGATTATTTTTCTTAAATATTTCAAACCTAAATGGGCAACTGTGAATAAGAATAGGACTCATTATAAAGAAAAATATTCCCATTCCTTAAGTAACATCGGATATGAGTGTAAAAAATGTGTATATGCTGGCCCTGGTCGTCCATACAAGATCTTTGAAACTTCCAGCGAGAAAACAAAGCATTGGCTCAAGTAATCTTTGACTGTTCCCTAAGTAAGCAGTGTTATCAATGCTTAAGGTCTGGAGCTACTGAAAGAAAGGTCCAACTTGATCCATCCTATAATATGATTCTAGAAGCAACAGAAGTGTGCTTACCAACCTCCGCATCTAAATGGCAAATTTCAGATTATAGCGCAGAAGTAGATTTCCAGGCTTTGATTAACCACACAGTTAAAAGAATTCTAAAAATCTCAGATTATAAGAAGCTTGAAAATTTGTCAGCAGGTAAGTTATATCTAGTTTGCAATGTTGGCTTTGATGGAACATCCGGTCTAACTATAGATATCCAAAGCTCCTCAGAAAATGCTTGCTGAAAGAAATCTTGCCACACAGAGATTCCTATTTATAACAAGAATGGTTCCTCTTGAGCTCACAGCAACTTCACAAAATCCTAAAACTAAGGTCGTCATTTGGAGAACCATGAAACCCTAATCACCGCTTTTTTAGCCACCAATTTGGTTTAAATTTTCCAAAGAAACTAACAAAATATTTTTTAGTTGGAGAAAATCAGTACTTAAAGAGTTGCATTTCAAACATAAACCTACTGAAGTAACTGATGATGTGTTAGTATACCACAATATAAGTTTGACCATGATTGATGGTAAAGTTACCACAGCACTTTTCACCAGCCACAAATTCAATGTAGTGCTGTTCTTTATATGGTGCCTCTCTTAAAATTATAAATTAAAGAAGTAAAAGCCGATTCATTAAATCAAGATGCATTAAATCTTGGTTTGTCTACTCTTCACGCATGGGTTATGTGAATGGAATGTTGCCTATTACAAAACTTGATATACAGAAATGGCAAGCACGCACTTCTGAAGAAAAAGAATCATTTAATAGGAAGAAGAAATTTATTCAAAAAAGATTTCGTGATGAAGTAGGTTTGCTCACTGATATGCCAAAACCATCTCGGTTTGGTACATCTAATGAAGGAAATACTACCCGCAGGTTCTTCAGAAATTCAGAAGTTGTATCTGAAATTACTTGCCTTGATCGTTCCTTAATTCCCAAGCTTTTAATGTAATTTTATCAACACTGTCATCTGGTTTTCATACTGATGCTGATAGATTTGAGAGTTTTAGAAACAGCCAGGTTGTTTGTGCAAGAATATAGCTGGTACTCCATGCCCCAGAGCTTACGTCGAATATTAATTCATGGAGCTTCATCAATCCGCAGCTTTAATCAGCCAGCTGGCATATTATTATCGGAGGAGGCACAGGATGCCAAAATTAGGGAACTCAAGAAGTTCAGAGAATCTTTCACGCGGAAAATATCCGGAATAAAATCTAATTAAGATTTGCTGAGGAGACTTTTGCTCGCCTGATCCCTTAAGAAGTTCCCTTAGAAAAGTAAACAAATCAACAAGATCCGAATTACCCAATGAAGCAAAACATTTAATAATTAATACACTTTGAGTTATATTAAAATGTGCTGTTGGTGTCTGTATTTTCATATTTGTTTACTTTAATGAAGTAATTCAGCTACATTCGTTTTAGTTTTATATTACTATTATACACTGTAAAACAGATTACGTTTCATGTTCAATGAAAAAATTAGTAATTTCGATTTTGATTTTTAAATCATTATTGTACGATAGTAACATCAGGTTATTTTCTATGTTCAATTAAACAAATGTAAAATGCTTTAAATGAATAAGATATAATACTACGAGTATATTAGAAATATTCCTGTACATATGTTTCATTCCATATTTGTTACAGAAAATAAATGTACTAAATTCAGCGCGTATGTTATTTTCGTACAATATTATACCTGACACAGAGAAAGAGTAAATAAATCACTTTGACAATTACAAATTAGTGCCCATGTAATATTCTAAACATTATTAAATGAAAACCATGAATTAAGAAAGATATGAAAGTGCAAAATAATTTTGTCTTTAAAAATACTGTTCTGGCCCACTGTGCGTCAGGGGGGAAACTCTGGCTTTAAGATACAATATTCTTTGGGGTTCACTGATAAATATCATAACATTGCGGACTCACAACAACACCAAGATGATGGATTATTAATTTGCTGACTTAAGGCAAATTTTATCAGGTAGCAATTCCATGAATAACGATGTCAATCCTTTGTTTAGGGGAATGCTAAAATTATCAGATTTTGGAATAGTAGAAGTATTTGTGCCAAGACATTTTTTGCAAGATTTAATGAAAGAAATTTGTATTCGAGAAAATATACTCAGCACAAAAGCAAGGCAAGTGAGGTCAAGGCTATACAAAAGAACAAGGTCACCAACATTTAGGATAGTGAAAACGCCCACACTAAGATTTTTTGTGAATGAAGGTTAATGAAGGTATCTTTAGCAGTCACTTCGAAGATGTTATACAGATAAGGGGACGAACGGACGGATGAAATGACCACGGAAGTTCGGGCGGTAAACGTATATAACCAGCTTCCTAGCAAGGCCATATACATAACATGATTACGGCAGAAATAAAACAATGCCAATATCAAAATTTTCTTAGGTTAACAGGATTGCTTGAGAGTCAATAAATCTTAAAACATTACAAATACCGTAGAAAGCAAGAACGTCTGTCCTTTTATAGGACCCTGGAATAAATGAGCAACATTAATGATTGCAGATTACTTAAAAACAGCTCCGCTATGCTATCTAAACCTAAGAATAATAGTAATTCCTTTTACACTTCGTATTTTATGGCCAAATATTTTTCAATTGTACTTATTGGGTTACGTGTAGGTAGCAGACTTACTTTGTAATCTCAGCTGATCGGTGCCTACATCATTAGAATAATGAAGCACACACACATACATACATACATACGTACATACATACATACATACATACATACATACATACATACATACATACATATAGTATATATATATATATATATATATATATATATATATATATATATATATATATATATATATATATATATATATATATATATATATATATATATATACCTGCTTACTGATCACCAAATGTATGCCACATACCACATTAATACAAGACAAGATCACAAAGCAGCCATCAGTATAAAATCTTCGACCCCAAAAAGCATTTCCGTCAGATCGTTTGCTATTGCATGAAATCAAATGATTGATTTCTGAATAAAAAGAAAAAAATGTCTAATAGTTGACATAATACTGTATAGTGATACTGTGAAAATGTGTCAACATAAAAGCACAGAATTCTTTGGTAATAGAACTCTTTATAAATGGTCGGTCCTCAAGTCCTTTTGGTTTGGGGTGGATAAAAAGCGTAAATATTTTATATTCAAGGATAATATTATGAAGACGAAAAACAATTGTGATGAAATCTTGAACCAGCTACTTCAAGTTCAAAAAAAAGCCTTGCATCATTAATTTTTATTTCTGTAGAGGAAAACACATTGTTTTTGGTACATAGGGGCAATACTACTTAGCATCGTTACGGCGATTTGAAATGCCACGTCAATGAATCGGTTTTCAGTATTCAAATAAGATTCAGAGTTAAATTTGTTCGACAACGAAAATGACAGAAGGAGTCGGTGGCACCTCCGTCTTGTAGAGCTTGTCTTGATCATCGCGTGTAACCGGGTAACGAGTAATTGCTGTGGAATATTAGGTTGTCTGGGTAAGAGACGTCGTTTTAACGGCACAGGCAAATGGCACGTTGATTAAATCGAAAGATATCATGAACAGAATACGGAGGAAAGAAATAAAGGAAAGGAATTTAAGAGAACAGTGACAGTGCAAAGGAGTGGATAAACTGAGAATTTATGTGATTATGGCAGGATTAGTTCAGTGACTCAGAGGAAGGCCCTAAACAGAAAGGAAAATGTTTTTAACGAGATAGATTAATCCTATGGATTTAAACTTTATTTGTAACAATTAATGAAAGTAATGATTGCGGATCTAGCTTTAGAATGAGTTAAAATAGATGCCAGCTCGAGTAAGAATTATGTCTTGTATTGGGGTTGCTGAAATGGCCATTGGTTCATCTGGGAGTACATTCAAGAAATCTCTCACTTATATATAAATATATGCAGTGGTTGACCAGTGATAGTTGTAAAGCATCGTAGAACACAACTCCATAATTTGAAGGTTCGGAGTGCAAATGACCGAGTTACGGTACAGAGAGTATTTGCCACAAGTTCCAGGACAGTGATGGAGCAAATGTTTTAATGGATGGGCCGGTAAATTTGTAGGTGTACAACACTCAACACTCAGGTGTTAGTGAGTAGTTGATTGGTAGGGAAAGCCACGTAAGTGGTCTACTTTTCTTATTCAAAATGTGTAACACTTCCAGAAGTGATTTTATTTGGCTGTCATTAATAGGAGGGGAAACCATGACGATGAGCAATAATGGTCTATGATTATTGGCCTTATCAGTGTTACCGCTAGTGTTCATGCGATACTGATATCTCGTTTTTAAAATATTCTCTGCATCCATGCTAATTGTTTACGACAGTTGAAATGATTATTTCCACACGAGGTAACTGTTCAAGGGCGCCTGTGTTGATGACCCCAAGGTCGTTGACTTGGATCTTTCCCATAATGTCATTTCCATACAAATCAAGATAATTAGAAAATTTCGGGATTCCTGACCACTATCGGTGTTTGCAAACTTGTTCTCATTGAAGTCACCTTGTTTTTTTCTTGCCAAGAGTTGGATACGGTAAGAAGTGAGACTCCTCAACAAATAGAGATAGAGATGAGCTTTCCAGGTTACTATCACTATCAGTTACCGTGATAAAAGGGAAACCAGGAGAGTGTTGCTCTTCGTGGGATACTCAATACAGCCGGGTCTATTACACAGTGACCTATTAACTGATATTTGAATTGTTTGATTTGAAGAGAAATTGTATAGCAGTGCTTTATTTTTTTTTTTTTATATATTTATTAATTATTTTTTTTTTTTTGCAAAACCGTTATTCGGGGACATATGAAGGGTTTCACAAGCCACCGAATGAACAAAATTGTATTTACCTCCGATATTCTACACGGGTTAATGAGTGACCTTTCACACCTGCAATATTCTTCGAATTTTTCTATAAATTCCAAAGCTTATAACTATTTCCATGTTATTTTACCTAGTACTCTTATCGTTGTGTTTTAAGATCTGATTTATCAGAAGCTTCGTTTAAACGGCACAGATACTTAATTTATAAATGTTATTGGAATCTGACTACATTTGCGAGTTAATTCTGCGGCCTGTTCTCAACTGTTTCAACGGGTCTGGCCACCAGACTCGGCCCAGTCGAGCTAATAATAGCTGAAGCAGAACTTTGCATCTTTAGTTTTTCATCTTAGGATGAGCAACTAATCACCATTTTTCTAATCCTGTGTAAATACTCAAGTCTTCAGTGCTGAAGGAATGCCAGCCAAGAAATAATGATTTAGTGTTTTAATTTTGTTTTTTCTTGTTGTTGAATTTCATAGAACAATGTTAATTTACATTAAAAAGACACTAAAATATCATAACTACGTATTTCTATCATATTAAAACGGTGTGGTCAAAGACACATAATTACACTATTGGACATAATGATGCTACCTTGGCTTGTTATCTACGCGTCACCTACTCCGAGGTGCTAGTACTAAACGTGGCGGAAGCTCCTTGGGACGCCGTATTTAGTACTAGCCCCTCGGGGATCAAATATTATATACACCCATTCCTATATTGTGTGGTCGACAAATTATATTAATAAACGATGTCTTTGTGCGGCCGTCTGTTTTAGTATTAGCACCTAGGAATAGGTGACGCGTAGATAACAATCCAAAGTAGCGCCGACATAATTTCTGTAAAAGTTTGAGTATGTAAAACCAAACGTTATTAATTAAGGGAAGTGGAATTACAATTAAACTGTAAGTTATAAGGAATGCAATAAAACTACACATTCTCTGTATGACTTATTTATGTATGTAGAGCGCAACAGCCAAAAAAGTGACAAAAAGTTCGCTTTTCACTTTCCATTGCAACTCAAGCGAATCTAACATTCAAATGGATTTTTCGCTTTACATTGGAATCTCTCTCTCTCTCTCTCTCTCTCTCTCTCTCTCTCTCTCTCTCTCTCTCTCTCTCTCTCTCTCTCTGAATGCATGTTTACGTGGAAAAATAGAGAATAAAATTACCTGGACTCTTCTGCTTGAATGACACAAAGCCATCGGCTTTACGGATACCGTCCAGAGAGACCTTCTTCCTGTGTCCGAAGCCTTTCGGGCTTTGGAGACTTCAATGGACGCAGTTATTACACCCTTTTCAACGAAGTACATAGGGACAAAAATTTAACTTCATCTCTTGAATGTCAAATAGGGAAAAATGACCGAGTTATTTCCACCGTACACTAAAATTAATTTTGTAGGCTTACTTTAACGTTTTTTTTTTTTTTTCTCTTCCTTCGTTTGTCTTTGTCAGTTAATTAGCTGCTGGGAGGCTAGAGTGTTTCAGGTAGCGAAATGACTTGATAGAATTCTAATCTCAGAGAGAGAGAGAGAGAGAGAGAGAGAGAGAGAGAGAGAGAGAGAGAGAGAGAGAGAGAGAGAGAGAGAGCATACATGAAGTGAAAACAGTTTTCACTTTAGAAATATTGTTGAAAATAATGAAGTATGAAAAAGCGAATATTTGTTGATCTACAACGTCTCTTGTGAATGCTGAAGCTGACTGTGCCAACAAAGTCAACTCCCAACCTTTGGAAAACAACAAAAACAAACAAATGCGGTTGTTTGTAGACCGCATCTGCCTAACGACAGAGTTGAAAGCTATAAGGCGTACTTGCGTACTTGTGGACTTTTTATATAAATTAATGTTTCCTATTTCTCCTTGATAATAACCTCAGCTCAATCTTTACTATTCTCTAAGACCTCTTCTGTTCAAGAGAATGTTGATTTCGCCGTAATAATCAAACTTTATATCGAGGACGGTTCCTACATGGGATGCAGGATTGCCGGGTGCTGCCTTCTAAGATCCACATTCTGGATAATTTAGCAATACATCTCGCAGTTGCTGCTAAATGGAGTACAGACACTGAGAAATTGTTGATGCGAATGAACCGATATAGCAGTTATCCCAAAAATTCATAATTGCTTCAGTCGCAAGTGAGTTACGGTTTTATGAGTTATTTACCTCTGATATATTCGTGAATTCTAACATGCAATTCTTTTTAATCTGTATTTTTGAAATATTAAACTCTTGAACATAACATAAGAAAAACAGAATTTCTGTATTACTTAGCCATATTGAAGAAATAGATGAAAAGAATCGACATGGAATTACCATTTTCAAAGGAAACGTACATAGCCTTTTTGCAGTTACATGAAAATCTTCTCTATGGCCCTATACCCTTCCTGGTTTAAAAGTATCAGTTCTTTTCAAGTAATATATTTTTTAAATTTATCCGTGTACTAGACTATATGCGATCATATAGAAAAAATTAAGAACCTCATGAGTAATCAAAACACATAAAGTGCTAAGTTAAACTATAATAGACATAGAAACATATTATTTAAAAAGGAAAATCACTATAAAAGTGAATGAGTGCTTGATTAGAACTTTGTATGATTTCAACAATGTTACTGTGTATGAAGATACTATAAAAACACTGAAGACCAATTTGTCGGCTAAAAAACAATGAGCTCTGTTGGTTCCGCTCCACTGTAGTAGGCCTATGTCAAAATATCTTGTTGCTAGTCTATATCCATTGGTTGTTATTTCTAAAGGTTGTAATATAAATGATACTTTTAAACCAGGAAGGGTATAAGACCATAGAAAATATTTTCATCATATGACTACAACCAGGCTCTGTACATTTTTTTTGGAAAATGGTAATTCACGTCGATTCTTTTCATCTGTTTCTTCAAGATTGCTAAATAATACAGAATTCAGCTTTTTTCTATTATTGTGTTCAGGAGTTTTTATTGCTAAAATACAAATTATAAAAAATGATAATGTATACTTTATAAATAGATAAAAAAACAAGCAGAATAATAGCAAATTAAAGAAGAAGAAAATTGAGGAAGCTGCTTAATAATTTTTTTTTGCGTGAAACAGTACTTGTGGACTAAGAGAGGCTAAAAAGTGCAAGGATATGACGAAATATGGGGACATAGTAAACATATTTGTTTAGGTGTAAGGATGGAGCAATGCTTCATGCTGGATATATCATGTAAAGAGAACTGAAAATGGTAGGGTAGCGAGAAGAGGAAATAACTGTGAAGTGTTGAACACGAGAAGGAGAGGGAGACAGTGTTGGCTGGTTGGCATGGACAAGGAACGCACTGAATGGACCTTGATGTTCAGGCTCAGGAGATTACGACAAAACAGAGATGAATGCCACACTTTCGAGGGAAAAGGAGAGAGAGGGTATGACTTGCTGCTGATGAGACTTCTGTGTAAGCATATAAAGTTGCTGTGGTATAGATCTTATTTTGTAGAGGTTCATCTCCTTTATACAGTTACAATGTGAACATTTAGTACCTGATGTATTATCTAGACCGTCTTATTGTTGATATATATTTTCATGATGTTGGCCTGTAATATGTATATCATCAAACAGTTTTGCTATATTTACTCTTCTATTTATCCTGTGTTATGTGTAATAATAATAATTGTTGAAATATTATATGTAGTATAATGTCAGATCTCAAAAGAGTTAGTGATTTGGGTAACTTAACAGCATAATTTAAAATTGGTAATATGTTTTAATAGTAATGTAGTATGTGATCGCTCGTTTTGTCCCCTAGCAACAAGTGTTCTGTTCTTGTGAATTTGTATGTCGTGTTTTGGTTCAGTTATCATCGCGGGAAATAATGAGTTAAGAAGCGTGGGAATGGCAATCGAGTCTGTAAAAGCTTTGCTCCATATGAGAAAAGACGAATGATTTCGCAATGTTTCATGTAATGTTCTGGAAACCAACTTTGGTTCTTCAACTTTGGTTTGAAGATGTGCCATTTGTGGCTGGCCAGTTGCTGTCTGTTTTGATCGTGTTGAGATTTTGTTAAGAGCTTCATACCATACAATTTTTTGTTTGAGTCACATACACCCTTTTGAGAGTAAATGCATGTATCTTGGTCGATTAAGTCATGTTTTGTAGGATTATGTTGCTCTGATCACATATTGTTGTGACGTCGTCTGAGTGTTTCCTTTCCACTGGAATCCTAAAGTTTGCTCTTTCTGATTTCAGAGACCATTAGTATTGCTGGTTTCTCTCTCTCTCTCTCTCTCTCTCTCTCTCTCTCTCTCTCTCTCTCTCTCTCTCTTCTTCAAAAGAGAAGAAGTTAACGTAGAATATTTGTGTGGTCATTGGTATTAAACTTAGCTTTTGAGACCTGAACTTAACAAAAGAGTATTTGGTAACAGTGCCTGACAAAAAAGTGTGTTTTGCGGATTTTGCGAAAATTTTCACAAGCTTGTGTAAGGTAAACTGAATTTTACTTATTACTACCATGGTATAATAAGGTATATTAGGGAAATTTTGCCTCAGTGAAATTATTATTGGTAAATCTTTTATGTATTTTTGTCTTCTATTGTCTTTGTAATATCTTGATTTTTCACATTTTATATACTGGTGATTTAAGATTTATTTACTTACCATTTTAAATCTTTATTGATAATTTAACATTGCACACTTGATTTAATTTTCATTTTTTAAGATTTTCTTTTCAAATCTTGAGTAATTCTTGATAGTTTAAATTTTGCTTGATTAACTTAATTTCTTGATAAATAAAAGTTTTGTGAATTAGTTTTGTTTAATAATTTAACTCAAGAATTATTTAAATTCTGTGTTGTTTTCAAGTAATAGTAAATTTTTTCAGATTGTGAATTCTAATTATAAATTTTGAATTTAAAAATTTATTTTTTTTATTTAATGTTTTTAAAAACAATGTTTTATTCATTGATCACCAGTGAATAGGATTAATTGTGTGCATAAGGCAAAATGATAAACATGTTTTGTTCCTTTAGTTTTGCTGATGTGAATTAAGTCCAGGGAAACAGTAAAAGTTGTTTGATGGAGTGATGCCCTTTTACTCTAGTATATTTCTTGTTTAGTTGTTGGTACTTCACATTTGTCTTGATAATCTTAGTTTGATTTTTCATGTAATTAGTAAGCTTTTTTAAGGGATCACTGTTACCTTTAGAGTACTCAGTCATAGTTATTATTGTAAAGAGAGTTCAGGTATCTGGCTGAAGTTAGGTAATTTTTCTAAATCTGTGATTAGTTGTGTAATAATCAGGTACTTGGTACACTTCATGGCAATATATATATATATATATATTATATATATATATATATATATTATATATATATATATATATTATATATATATATATATATATATATATATATATATATTTATATATATATTTATATGTGTGTGTGTGCATTTAAAAATGTATGTATGCATGTGTGTGTGTGTGTTCCACATACGCTCTGAAATGCAATGATATTTCAACCAAACTGTATACAATGACTTACCATCTGGGAAAGAACAGTGTGGGTAAGACATCACTGCACCAAAAGGTGGGTGTGGGAAGGGGGTGACATGTAAAAATTACAGGAAACGACAGATATTAGTGTCTAATCCATAGTTTTCAAGGTCGTTGAGAAGAATAGAGACACTCCTGATGGCTTTAAGTCCAAGTTCAGCCTTGATAGGAAGGGGGTGACGTGTAAAATAACCGTAAACGACAGATATTATTGTCTAATCCATAGTTCGTGAGGTTGCTGAATTTAACTTTGTAAAAATACATTCATCTTCACTAAAGCTTCTACATACAAAAATATCACTATACTGAAACCATAAAACTTTTTTGCAAAATACTTGTCAAAAACTAATAGAATAAATCATATAGATGTTACTTAAAAGTGGGTATATATATTCCCATTGCCATGCCAAATCTTTGTCCATAGAAATTTCATTGAAAGCAATTGACAATTTAAAATAATATCAGCTGGCAGCCAAATCTAATTATACAGCCTGTCAACAGGCACTTAAGAAAACAGCGTGGTTACATCAAGATTTTGTTACAGTAAAAATTCCATTAAGAAAAAAAATAGCATTAATAAGTGTTGATGTCATATTTTGTCCTTATATTATATATATTCAGATAAAGTTTCACATGTATGTATATATATATATATACATATATATAATATATTTTATCCATTTAATATAAAGTCCTATTTTATATGTTTCTATATAGAGAATTTTTCTTATTTCTAATAATAATGTTCATAATAATATAAATTTATTATACGAGGTGTATTTTCCTTGTTTGAAGGGAAAATTTTATATAGCTTTTTTGTACCATGCAAGAGAAGAGAGAGACTTTAGAGAGAGTCAGAGAGTCAAAGTGAACATGCAAAGAGGATAGAAATAAAAAGGGATGAACCTGAACTTTTGTAAGTGGTCCTAAAACAAAACTGGTAAAGAAATTTTAGTTCTTGCTGAGATTTTACCCTCCAGAATCCAACCATCCGTTTATATAACTAAATGGGCCGTTTATGACAGCGTATTATGCTATATCAAATCAACCTCAAATGAGCTTTCAGCAGACTGTCACCGTAAATACTGAGGCTAGGGCTATTTGGTATATATACTGATCTTTGACGGATATTTTACCAGCTCAAAAGCAAAAGTGAAATCTGCCTTTGGGCATATCAACTTGATTCAACTTAGTGAAACTTGAAATGTACCTTCTTAAATTATTATGAGTCATTGAAAACGGTCATTAAACACGAACACAAATTGTTGATTAATTCTGGCTGAAACGATTATAAACTGAACGATTAATTTCACAAGATACAGCCTATATTACCAACAGAATTCGCAGAACAATAGATTGTGAGTTCTTAAAAAACAATTTCGTTTTTCCAGTATAATTTCATTTATACAAATATTTTTTTAAATATACATTATAAGCATGTTATTTTTTCCCTTTTTTACGTCTTATTATTAAACTGTAGTTTATATTTAAGAGCATGAAATAATTAATCAAACTCCTATAAAACATGTGATTGAAAAACCAATGCCTTGACTTAAATGGTGATTTGAATGAAACGAAGTAAGAGATTAGCGGTTTCCTGTAAACAGAAGTTTAAAATTATAACCATATATGTACGTCTTTCTAAAAAAGGTAAAACTGTCGAATTCTTTCTTCCTCAGCTGTAAATTTTAGATGGAACAATACAGAAGTTTCACCTTCATGAAAGCCATACACAAAAATATCATCGACATACCGAAACACAAAACTTTTCGATTCATCATCAACTAACAGAAAAATGTTCCGTTACACGTACTTAAAAGTGGTGATAAAGGTTCTGCAGAGACATATAAATCTTTTTGTTCAAGAAAATTTGCCTAAATGAAAGTGGGTATGAAGGGCCACAAAATTCATTAACAGCTCATTTACTGTTCAACTAGTTGTTGCTTTTATTTTTCCTTATACAGAAAAAAATAGCAAATTTAAGATATTTTGTCCTTGCTTTTCAAAGATAAAAGTTTCAAGTTGTTAACTCTACCAGCAATAATGTTTCCGACGAAGGAAACCGAATTTTATCCATAGAATGTTTACCTTAAGTTTTGTTTTTAGGCTAGGTTCATACGTACCATAGTGGCACTAATTGTTGGTATCCTTGTGTGTTGAAATTCAGATAAGCTTTCGTCATTCGATGGGCCGAGTTCAGAGAGAGAGAGAGGCTGATGAAGAGTTAGAGGAACCTGTTTTTTAGATAGACAAGAAATTTTGTGAGATTTTCTCGCTATAATGTGAGCATTCTTCGATTCCAATATAAGTTAAGACTGTCACCGTACCATTTACTAGGTTTTGTACTAAGGCATTTTCTTTTACAACTTGAAGGGATTTTTTTGCCTTGTAAAACAAGTGAAATGTTTGGGCATAACTCTCTCAAGCTGTTAATCAGCCTTCAGTAATTCTGCGTCATTAAACTAAGGTATACTTGCATTTCGAACACGATTATAAACAAAACTGGATTATTCAACATCATTAATCCAGTGGTTTTTGGGCAGTTGTTTTCAGTATAACATAGAAAACAAATACATATGTATATTCAGATTGACTGTATTTTACTGAAGTATTAAATTAAACTGCAAATGTTGCTCCTGCAACGAGTGGATGGTACTTCAAAACAAATCTTAATCTTTCGTCGAATCCATGGTTGACGCCCATAGATAACTCACACCATCTGCCATTTTCATAACTAAAAGTCGATTAGAACATCAGTGGCGTGCGACAGTGTCTCCTGCCCTTTCTGCTGTTACCACCATCAGCTATTTGGGCATGAAGGGCCACCTTCATTCAAACACTGTTCAATTTTGATAGCATATGAAATGGGCTCGGTTCTATTAAGATGTAATTGGGTGTTCTTAAAAACACCAAAGCTTTCTTCTCCACGACGTTCTGGTCCCTTCTTCGAGGAGTTTGGTTTGCAGGCTAGACTGACATCCATATCAAAACCACAGCACCACAAACCCATGTTATGATTACGTTTTAATGAAAACAATTGCGTCCGTCTGTGTTACGACGTACTCCAACCGACTACTATGTCAGTGGATTCGCGACAGTAAACCACTATGAGCATAACTCGGGGTAAAAGCCAATAGGAATCCTGTTGTTTCGTTCCTTCCAATTATGTACAAACATTCGCAATTTGGGGTTTCATTTGGTTTGACTCTCGGTTTTTATTTCCATGATTGGGTGAATTCATCTTAAAAAGCTCCTTCTTCGACGTTAAACATTTTTCACTAAATCCATGCTGATTTCTCCAGTCCGTCTGTGTTATAACGGACTTCCATTCAGTTGCAGTGGCTCCTTTCAGGCTAAAGGAAAGGGCATAATTATTGAAAGAATAAGCAAACGTGGTCCTGTTCTCCACATCTTTGTTATGAAAGACAGTCTTTAATTTATACATTTTGTAGGATGGCTGGGACCAAAGCCCTCATAGTTCTCCTTATCAACCTTTATCCGTTGGTTTCATTTTGGTCTAGATCCAGACACTTTCTTAGGCATATTAAGAAATGTTATTTAAGAGAACTTTTTCACTCACTTCTTAATTCCTCAGCCTCGATTTTTTCAGTTTGCTAACCTTTAAGACATAAAGCAACAACCTGTTAGTTAATCCACAACTCATTTTCTCTTAACTCACAATCGTCCTGTTCTCACAATTGTCATAAATGTTATTCCGCTCTTTGTTCTTCAAGACTTGCAATTCTAACAAGTTCTTTACATCTGCAACAGCCACACACTTTCGCATGATAAGAAATCTTCCTAAATTAACTTCAACTGTCCTTACTATTTTGTAGCTTTCAGCCTTATCTACCTTCGATTTTAATCTCCTCATTTGAGATCTAAACAAATCTCATTTAAAATCTTATTCCTTATTCTTCCATGGATAGAAAGCTGCTCTAAGTTCCCTTTAGATACCATCTCTCTGATCTACTCAGTTCTAATTTACTTCAGCAACTCCTAACCTATTCTTAAACCATTTATCATCTCCCACTCTTTCCTCCTTGATTTGCACATTTTTTTCTCATGTATAAACCTTATCATCTCCACAATCTTTGCATGTTTTTTTTCTCATGTCTTTGTTAACATTCATGTATGATAAATACCAATGATTCCTAAGGCTACGATTTTTTATGGTTTACCATCATTATAGATTAACCAATTTATTTCTTTTTTGTATAAAGAGGTGAAATTTTGGTCATTAATTTTTTATTCATAGACTGTGTGCATTTTTCTCCAGCTTACATGAATTTTCCTTTTTATGAGAAATGAGTGAATTATAGTGCGTGCTTCTTAAATCCTGTGAGCCTTACTTCCCATTATCTTGTAGTCGTCGCTGCAGGAATGTTTTCTGATGCATGGATCCTCTTCTACAAGTGAGTCTGTTTGTCTGGGAAGCTCGCAATTTAACTCATGATCCTGAATTCCATAAGTCCCATTTTATTAGAACAAACATTGTCTATTTATTCTGCTCCTGAACTGCTTCACCATAGAACAATTTTAGAATATATGAAGAAAAGACCTGATGTAAATCTTACAGCAGATAATAGTATTTTTAGTCATCTGTAAATAAGAAAATTTACTCTCTATCATTATTTCATTCAATTTGTATCCAGTCCGTTACATTCATTTTTCCCTTTATACTATATACTCCCGCAGGGGTTACTCAGTCAGGCTTACAAAAATCATTAGAGTTCAAATCCGTATAAAGAATACCGGTATAAAAATTTTTCGTGATTTAGTCATTACCTTGTCAATGAGTTTGCTACGAAGGCAATTATAAGTACGCGAGTTTTGTTATTGATTCAATTACTCCCATTGGTCCGTTCACCTGACGAGGATCAAGTTTTTCCGCCCCCTGTGTTTTTCCTTCAGTCCGAATATTGAAATTTTCTGGTCAGAATAGTCTCGCTCATTAAGTCATTATTCCCAACGATGAAGTTCATGCATTTGCAGTACCTCCATCGGTCGATGAAATGGGATGATGTGATTAAAACTGGGTTTATTAACCCAGTCTCTGGACTGTCTGTCTGTTTGCCTGCCTCTCTCTAAACAAACTAATTCCAACGGATTAAGCTTGGAGGCTGTATGAGTTTGTGCAGATGAAAACTTCTAGTTATACTCTCTCTCTCTCTCTCTCTCTCTCTCTCTCTCTCTCTCTCTCTCTCTCTCTCTCTCTCTCTTTCAGCAGGCTGTTTTAATTAAAGAACGCTAGTAGAGGAAGAGACTGGCTGTAACTTTCTCTGTACAGAGAGAGGAATATACTTAAAGGTTTTGTATGAGAGCGTCTCGCGTTAGTGAGCGTTTATAAGGTAAATGTCCAATGGACGTTAGGCAGATGGAAGGCTTTTGGACGTTGTTGGCAGACGATCATGAGCCAGTGATAAGATTTATTGCTTCTAAACTTTGTTGGACGGAATGGACAAAGAGATGGCCCTCCAGGTCTATCGTCATGATAAAGAAAAAGAAGCCATTATGAAGGTAACATGTTTTGGTAAATGCATAATGTGTATTTGCAGAAACGTTTTC
>NC_089761.1:10414805-10425091 GCF_040412425.1 Macrobrachium rosenbergii
TTAATGAACTAGCTAACTAACTACAGTAAATACAGAAAATATAGTACTGAAAGCAATGGTCGGCAATTACAGCCCACATACTTCTACATAATAGGGATCATTTAATATCATGCAGATAATTAACTACAAAGGAATCGCGGAATGGAAAAAGTACGTCTCAGTAATGAGAATTCCTTTTGATACGAGATAATATTATAACCCTTATTCTGTTAATATCTTTCCGTTTCCTTTCCCTTGCAGTCTTCTGAGTACTTTTATCTATATTGTTACTTTTATGTCTTGTGAACTTATATTTTCAAAGGTATAATCTCACGGCTATGACTATTTGTCAACCTTTCTTCTGCTTTTCCTTGAAGTATGATAGTTCAAGAAAATTATGTTAGATCTGGAAACATTTTGCCAATAGTATCATTACTCACTTTGGAAACACAAAACTGATATCGTGCAAATCCGTTTATGTGCTACAAAGCCTTGATAATCCAGTTGCAATCCTCTTCATCAGACAAAGAAAATGACCCAGCGGCTTAACGTCGACGAGAGCGATGTAAGGCAGAAAATGTTGATGTTCCTCATCATGTAGAATGCGATGAACCTACCAAGATGGCGTCTTTTCACCATAGCAGCATTTTAATCATCCTAGAATCACCTTTCTCTGAGCATCCTTACATCTGATAATTTTCAAAGAGTAATAGCTCCTCAGCAGGAAAAACTGAGCTGACAGATCAGAAGTGATAACTGATGAACAGAAGGTTGACCTGAAGCCTGGGTCATCTTGGGCCACGCTTAATATGAAGAGGTTCCTCTCATACCACTATTCGACCATTACAGTTAGCAAGGAACCACTGCAATAAAGTGTGAGTACGCGTTGAGAATAAACAACAAGTAAAAAAATGCGCCGAAATTTTGGCACATCGAGTTTCATGATGCGTATAATAAGGCCTACCGAAAATAGATCTATCTTTCGGTGGTCTCGTATATGCAGCATGATCCGCCCCATAAAACTTTAATCACGGCCCTTGTGGCCTGTCCCTATATCGTTGGCACACGCACGATTATGCCTAACTTTAAACCCTAAATAAAATTAAAACCATTGAGGCCAGAGGGCTGCAATTTGCTATGTTTGATGATTGAGGGTGGTGATCAATATACCACTTGCAGCCCTCTAGCCTCAAAGTAGTTTTTAAGATCTGACAGAAAAAATGCTGACAGAAAAATGTGGACGGGACAGACAGACAGCTAAGACAATAGTTTTTACAGAAAACTAAAAAGTTGGAAATATTGATGCCAAGAACTTTGTATACAATAGCGAAACATAACAACAGCGTCCTGAAATAGAATGGCATTATGAATCTCTTATGATCTTCTTTTGTCTGGTCAGGTACTGCAAAACCTGGAATGTTTTTGTTGTAAAAATTAATAAATGTTGCCAAGTTGACCTCAGTTGGTATCACTGTCACATAAATATACAAATTAGCGCCATTGTCTGTTGATATTATGGTCAAAGGTTTAATTTGCTTTGCATCCTCCAGGTGATAAACTTCACAAGAACAACCCATTCTCGTTGGGTGAAACTGAAAGGAGTGCGCCCGTGACAAAAATATATTTCTGGTTTAGTACTTTTTATGGTATTAAACATTTGTCAAAAGCATATTCAAAATGAAAATCATAAAACTAACTTCAAGATCCAGTTTTTTATTTCCACCTTTGACCTGCTTTTAGCATTTCAGGTGCAGAAGGCCCGCATAAACTGCAACTAAGATTTATTTTTTTTTACGCGCAAAGAATTCGAAAGTTTATCACTGGAAGAAATAAAAGATTTCGGATTCATGCTTTTCCATTTTGGAAGAAGTCTGTTTATCAATAAACATTTATTTTGTCATCTTCTGCAAACATACGATGATCGTATACACACTTCACAGAACATAAACATGCAACTTACCCAATAAAAAAGGATGTAAAAATAAATGTCGCTTAGAGAGAGAGAGAGAGAGAGAGAGAGAGAGAGAGAGAGAGAGAGAGAGAGAGAGAATAGAGAAAGAGAGAGAGAGAGAATATTGCATTATTTCAGTACACTGAAATCTCAGCAACTATTGTCAATGGATCCGTAGAAGACTATGAAATCAGTTGTGATTGCCTACCAGTTAAAGCCTGCATAAAACATGTCGAACTGTGACTTGTAGTGGGCAGTTCCCCACATCCCCATGCAAACGGATAGCGATGGTCTGGTGATTTGTGGATGCTACAACTAAAGCCTTCAGCGAGAATTGCCAAGCCTGTAAGGAGGAAACAAGGGGGAGGAAGGGGGACTGGTTAGGAATGCATCATTATGTGGGTAAATGAATCCCTGCAAGTTATTGGTCGCAGCGAAGCAGCCTATTGCCAGCCTTTCTAGCAACTTTCCCATCGGCGTGTCCTAACGAACAAAAATTCAAAAAGCTGCCACCGTGGCTGCATTAAACTATCCATTCTAAACACTTTTAATAACTTTGAATAAAAATAGAACTGCAGTCATGGAGACATAACTAAAGGTCCCAACCACCCGACTGAAACCGTTGTTCAATAGTGAACCGCACAGATGAAACTCAGTGTGGGGTGATTAGGCGTTTCAATAGTAGCCTTGATAAACAAAAGAAAAATTAGTCTTCGTTCAAGTCCTCTAGATACCACTCATTTTAATATTTCTAAACTATAAAGAGTGCAGGCAAAGTATGAAGTTCAAAAAACAAGACCAACAATGAACGTAATCCTATGATTTCTTTCATGCACGAATTAGTTGTATAACATTTCTTCAGTTGCAAAGTTAAAAACACTTCACGCACAAGCATGTATTCCAGTTAACACCACTTCATCCTTGGTCACTGATATTTTGATTTTACTGAGTTGCTACCACAGAAAGTTGTTAGATGAATAAAAAAGAAACAAAAGCTTGTACATCAGCACTTTCGATATATTTCTTCATAAAAAATTATTTTTTCCCGTGATAACTTTTTAATCATTTTTTAATCAATTTGCAATGAATGAAAAAGTCAACTACCACATAATTTCCATGAGGAAAATTAGGTTTACATTTCCTATAATAGCAATTATTGGTTTTATGACTTTTTTTTAGATTTTACTTGAAATAATCCTGTTACAATAAATGACAGAATTTATATAGTGCAAGAAATGCGATCAGTCCAGCCAGTGCCACGAGGAGGTTCCTTCAAACATAACTCTTTTTCGAAAACTTCTTTAAAAAAATGTCATCCCACACACATTTCCAGGCAGAGACAATTGTACATGTTTTTTTTTCTGATTTTTAGCTGGTGTTGAGGTTCCTGAACTTCAAAAGAAAATGGTACTAAAATTCCAACTGTTTTTGGATGCTTTTACCTAAAAGTTATATTTTATGAACTTAAAATCAGTAGAAACAAGTAGATGGAGTTTTTGCTCTTTTGTTGGTGTAAGCCTCGGTTTAATTTATTTTCTACGCCGATGTATCTGTGTCTTTCGTATCCTCCATGAAACTATTAGGCTCCTTATTAAAAAGATAGGATATGCCTCTCTCTCTCTCTCTCTCTCTCTCTCTCTCTCTCTCTCTCTCTCTCTCTCTCTCTCTGATCCTGATTGATAACAATATTAAAATCAATTATCACCAAGAACCACCGGGTTTAGAGAGGTTTCAGGAAATATGCAAACTTCATCTTTTATATTGCTAAGGTTATGAAGTGACAGATCACAAAGTTCATTTTTTATTCTATTTTCTTAAATAATATTGCTGTTTTTAGCCATGAGGCTGTTATTTTATTCGTTATTAGGCTATTATTCTACTTTATTTTTTTATTGTAATATGAAATAGTAATAAATTACAGTTATATTAGAAAAACTAGTTTACGCTGAAATTTTAAACTCTTAATAAATTAGAAATATCATTTTATTTCGATCTCTATCTCTTAAATTGACTACTTTAACTTAAGACTCGCTCGCACGTGATATTTTCCCACCACATTTACCTCTTTCTAGCAAACATTTTTTCCTAAAAATACCTGCTTGCGTTTCTATTTAATGTATGCTGAACTAATTTCTTTGGTGCAATGTACAAACTCTACCAAAATAGTCATAAGTAGGGCTTTTTTATTTGATGAATCCAAGCATTGTTGCCTGACTAACCTATAAGATATAACACGGTGCATTTTTAAAATTATTGTTTCTCTTGCCGTGAAGAGACCGTCTCGACCTTTGGCCTTCATAAAATCCAAATGTGAGAGGCGGCTATTCTCTGATTTATCGTGTGAAAGTTTACATTTTTCCACATACTTATTGTTATAATGTTAGAATATTTATATGCAGATCTGATCCTGCCTTGGAGGAATGTCAGGTACTTAGAGAACTAGCCAGTACAGATTAGGTCATTTTTGTTGCTAGAGGATTCAGAGTACAACCATTTCTTGCTAGAAAAATCATGGTAATAAGAAACCTCAACTTTCGGCGGGAAAAATAAACCCTGAATTGAAAAGCTCTGCTCAGGAATTAGCAAAACTATCCTAATCTTCTAAGCTAATAAAATTGGCCCTTACCCAGGTAGTCATATACTACCTCTCCATTAACGCTCCTTATTTATTTTCAGTTTGAATATTATTTTGGTTCATGTAGAAGATTTCATTAATCGTTTCTGTGTATCGATCAAACTCAAGACAGTTAACTTTATCCTCAAAATATGCACATATTTATTCAAATGTTTTAACAAAGCCGTTAAGGGTGTGTAATTAATTCATTTACACAGGGTTTTCATACATAAGCAGGATTCACCTAAAAATCAACGCTATCTCGGGATCAACCAAAAATTCAGACCGTGACCAGCGCCCTCCGCCCCCGCCGACAGCTGACATAAAAGCGAGACCATTAGCCACCACTTCATTCAGCTCTGCCTGAAGGAAGAAGAAGGCCTTCCAAACATGTCGCGATACCTACGATCCCAGCTAATTGGCGACCCTGCACTTCGTCGTTTTTGAAACCCAGCCTCGGAATTTCCATTACCTTCGACTTTCATATTTTTATAAATAAAACCCTGCAATGAACTTTGGCATTTTACTTAATTCTGTTACTGAAGAAGAAAAAGACTAATAAAGAGTTGAACAGAATACTCCACAATTGTAATCACAACTAAGGCTGTATCTATATTTAACAAAATATTATTATTAATGTTATTAATGTTATTATTATTGTTGTTATTATTATTATTATTATTATTATTGTGTATTAAGTAATAATAAATGTGCTAATAAATAATAAAATAATAATATAATAATATCGTAATATTAATATAAATATTAATATTATAATAATAATATTATAATATTAATAATAAATAATAATATTACAGTAAGGGAATAAGTAACTTGTAATAATATAAAATGATATTTCATTTTATTTTTATATATAGTGTGGCATTAATAATAATATTATTTTATTATTATTATTGGTATTATTATTACAAAATAATAATATCATGTATAATAATAATAATAATAATAATATTATGATGATGATGTTTATTATTATTATTATTATTATTATTATATAATTGTGTATTATTATATTATTATTATTGTGTGTAATATAAAATAATTATAATAATAAATAATAACTAATATAATAATAACAATGTTATTATTATTTCTAACACTGTTAGTATTATTATTATTATTATTTTATAATAATAATAATAATAGTATAATAATAATAATAATAATAATAATAATTTTGTATGTGTAAATAATAATATTATGATAATATATTGTATATTATAATATAATAATAATATAATAAAATTTTATAATAATAATAATAATAATAATAGCTATTATTATTATTGTGTGTATATGTATTATTATTATTATTATTATTATTATTATTTGTAATATAATATTATTAGAACCAGTTATTATGATATTAGAAAACAATAATATTAATATTATATTACAATAATATTATAAAATTATTAAATTAAAAAATATAATATTATGAAAAGATTATTATAAAATATTACAATCACATTATTTATTTATATAATAATATTATTGTATAATTATTATTGTTATTATTTTAATATTATAATTGTAGCATTATTATTATTATTATTAAAATATAAATAATAATAATAATAATAATAATAATAATAATAATAATAATAATAATAATAATAATAATAATAATAATAATAATAATAATAATATATTTTGTTAAAGAAGAATGGCAGCATCAGTAGAGTTGATTTCACATATATGGTCTTCTCAATTCTTCTTATTTAATTTTCTTCTCATCCAGAGCTGTTATTTGCTAATAACTGTGATGTTTTATAGTCTGGATAAATTGGTACCCTAGTTATTAATTTTTATTGCAAAAAAATGATTAAAAGTGGCGTTTGACTATAGTGTTTCACAAATCGGATTTGTCTGTTCCACTCATGCTGCCAATCTCTTTAACAGAAACATGCTTGAAGGGGTCTATTACCTTCGCAGGATAATAATAATAATAATAGTAATAATAATAATAATAATAATAGCCATAATATATTGTATTATTATTATTATTAATATTATTATTATTATTAATATTAATGTATTATTATTATTATTGTAACGATATAATAATAATAATAATAATAATAATAATAATAAATAATAATATGTGTATATAAGCCAATAATAATAATAATAAATAATAGGAGGAGACCTTCTCTGAGGGCACTTGCATAAAACATTGCAGCTGTTTCCCGGCATTCAATTTTATACAGAGTCTTCTCTATTCTTCTTATCTTTTTTTCTTGGCCATGGCTGGTACATTGGGTTTCCCAAGGACGTACATGAACCTGTTTTTTTAGTGTTATTTCCTCTGACGTTTGAAACACTCTCTGGAGTTTATCTTCAACGAGTGGAATGAATGGCATGCAGGTTACAAGGGTATACTCCATGGCAAACGAGATTATCTAATTGGAATAGATGCTGCAAATGAGCCCCTGAGAGCAGGCCAGATACTGACTTAATTCTTGACCAACCCAGGCTGCTAATGTGTTTTGCGGTAAACCACAAGCCCAGCAATGATAAGTCTAAGTCACCGAGTTTAGAATATAGGGACGCCAAAATGAGTACACTGGGGAGTTTTTGATGAAGTTGCGATAAACTAATTCTTTATTGCAAAAGGATCAGAAAGGAGTGGAAATTTTTCTAAGTTTTCTATTGATTGTTGTTGCATTTTGGTAGCAGTTGGGGAGGACTGTAAGTGAGGTACGTTTAATTAACAATTAAATGGGCATATACTTTTTCCAAATAGTCACTAGTGTTCGTGACTACTGTAGCTCCACCTTCGTCGGCTCTCATGATCATAATTTCTTTGTTCCTTTTAAAGGAGCTAAGGCTAGTTGATGCCATTTAGGTAATACAATAACCTTATTATTTAGAATTATCACGTGAGGACAGCGCCTTTTTAAAATTCATAGTAAAGAATGTGGATATTTTTAAAAGATTGAATAAATTAATACTAAATTACTAACAGTTTTTGATTACATCGAGTTTATCAGTCCCAGCGCAAGCCCCATACGAGTTAAGGACTGGGTTGTTCTCTATTTAATAAGACTGTGGAGAGGTTGTTTATACGCTAGTAGAATAGTCCCATTTGGAATAATCTAATGCACGAATTAATTTGTTATGTAGGCTCTGTCTATGGTGCTTTACCAGACCTATCGTTGCTGGTTGTGGCTCACCGCAAAACACACTAGAATCTGGTTGGCTCAGGCTAAGTCGAGTATCTTGGAAAGTTTCTCAGGGCTCATTTGCAGCATTCATTCGGATTTGTCGCTTGGAGTCCAACGATATCGATTGGGTAGACGGAAGGTTGGTGAGTTTAGATGTTACGGCATTATTCACTAACGTTCTGTTAGAATATGTGATTACAAAAATTACAGGAAATTGGGAACGCCAAGCAAGGTAACGTGACTTTCCACATACTGTAGGAGCAGTTTTTCTCGCTAATTAGATTTTGTGTCTTGTCCACTGCATTTCAGTTCAGTAATCAGGGATTTGCACACAAGAAGAAGGAGTTGCCATGGGATCTCCCTGTCCCCTGTCCTGCCAATATTTGCATGTAGTTTGTGGAAAAAGAAATTTTAAAACAGTGTGATGAAGAAACGAAACCAGTGTTACGGGTGAGATATATTTAGTGACATTTTTATTAGTTTTAAAGAGTTCTGATGACAAACTAAAAGGCAGCCCAGAAATAGCAAATAACATTTTACCCTCAATTAAGTTCACGACAGAAACAGAGGATTTTAAATTACCCTTTTTAGATGTTCTGGTTTTAGGAGATTATAATAGTGAATGTTAAATTTTCTGTTTATCGAAAAACGACCAATTCAGTGTTATATCCACTTTTACTATTCTTTTCACTCAAAATAAATAAATAAAGAAGTATTATCACTGAATTCTTAATTGAGCATTCATAATCGGTGACCCCGAATATAGACGGCGAACTTCAACATATCTCAGCAACATTGAGAAGCCTCATTGAAAGCAATTTCAAAGGCAAGAAGGTGTTTCTATGGTCTTAAAGATAACAGCAGGAAAAAACCAGAAGATCTTATTTTGTATCGCATCCCTTTTAATCTGAAGCGAGAATATAGTAATTATGTAAGCCGATGTCAAGAACACTAAAATTGCGTTCAAATATGAAAATACCATAAAGATGCAACCTCGTAAACAATAACAACAGCAAAACTCGTAGTCCCGGTGTTTATGAAATACCACATGCATGGATTATAAAGGAAAGCTATTTTTGTAAAGGACGAGGACTAGTACAAGGTTAGAGGAAAACAAACGTAGCTTATGGAAAAGGCTACATCCAACAAAAACAACCTGTCTTTGTACATTCAGTAATGACACTAGACCCAATTGGAACGAGGCTAATATTATCTTTAAAAGCAACAATGTAGATGTCAGACGACTAGTTGAGAGGACCTGCTATAAGCTTAGGAGAGAGTCCTTCAAAACAAATCTTTTGTTAACGAAGGCCAGTTGTTAACCTTTATATTGTCAATATGTTTTTAAAAGATTTTAACTAGGACAGGCTCCGTCTTTCCCACTCTGCTGATGCTGCTTCTGCTTTGCCTCTCCTGTCAGAGTAACCCCTGCTCCCCCAGAAGTCTGGTTACAGTAACCAAGCTGCGCCTCCTGAGAAGGACCTCTTACAACGTTGCGTCAACCCTTACGGAGATCGAGTAGAGTGCAACCAGGATTATTAACAGAGAGAAAATCACCCAGTTAGAATAACGGCCTTGAACTATCATCACTAGTCTATTGGGAAGCTAACTACCGGTGTGTGAGTTTACAGTTTTTTTTTTTTTTTTTTTTTAGAACAATCATTCGCAGATTGTTCCCTTGTTTCTGGGAGTAGTCTCCTTACCGGTGATGCATGTTTTCTGTAGTTTTAGTTGACATCCGTCACTTTTATTTTCATAGCGTGAAAAGGTCAGGTTGGAATAGCAGCAGGTTAGGTTTCCGACAGCATAGCAGCATAGAGTTTTGCAAAACGAGTATTAGTTACCTGTTGTCCTCTACCAACATGAGGATGGTTTGATGGCCAAACCGCATGACTATCGAGTGGAGCAGGTCGTTCCTATTGGGCAGCAGATCTGATGTCACATTGACTATGTCGTCATCATGTGTTTTCGGATCTGTTCCTGTTAACAATCATGGACTGTTTCGATGATTGCACGGCGGTTGTCTAATGGTGTTCATCCTCTTTGACCTTTGATGTTTGAATGATCTTGACATCTCTACGGGTGTATGTTGTGTTTTTGTCCGAGGTTGTACTGGTATTATTTTACTGTTGTATTGGTATTATTTATGCTGCTTTATTATTCTTCATGATCATGTGCATTGCTTAATTATTATGCTATTACTTTTGTATTATGTTTGATTAAACGATCATATTGTTTATGCTGTCTGTTTGTTTATATGTTGCGATGTAGCCAAAGTGTTGTTCACTCATAATGCTTGCATTTTGTTAATTTAATGTGATGGTCTTTCAAAAGTAACTTCAGTTTTGCTTCATCTATTTTATTTGATTAAAATGACTCATTATTATGATTGTGATTATGTGGTTTAATTATTTTTACTAAACCTGACTCACTTTTTGATAGTTTTGGTTTGTCACTGCTTTTGCTAGTCTATCAGTGCATTCTTTTGTTTTGGTTTTGAGACCTGGGGAACCACGGCTGGTTCATTACAGGTATCAACGATCTTTAGTGATTT
>NC_089761.1:10425591-10460591 GCF_040412425.1 Macrobrachium rosenbergii
AGTTAATCAACAGCTAATTGCTGTCTCAGCTGTATTCAACACTGAAATGAAATTGAAAACTGAGTGCTGGTAAGACAACAACAACAATTATTATTATTATTATTATTTGAAGGGAGTAGACTCTCTTTTAAACAGGTCTTATTAAAAAGGATGGCTGTATTATGCGAATTTATCTTATATAGTGTCTTTTCTATCTTCCTTATGATTCAATTTTCAGGCTCAGCGATGTAAGTCAGCAACTGGCCGATATTCATGTTGGAAAAGGATAGTGTGCGGAATATGGGAAGTCTTTTATTAGAATATCCAATCAGAAATCGTTCGTCTGGATTCAGGTTCTATTTTAGGTACCGTCGACATGTTTCGACCAGCTCGTTGGTCATACTCTGGACGTAGTTGCAGAAGGTCTGGAAGAAACTACTACGACTAGGATAAGGACAGGTAAGATTAGGGGGAATAGGGGAAAGAAGTGCCCCTGGATACAATCCAGATGAAGCCTAACGGCAGGCACTCGGGACAGGAAAGGCATAGGACTAAAGGGATGAAAGTGAAGTAAAATTGAAGAGAAATAAAGAGGGGGGTGGTCAGACCAATTTGCGAATGTTTTTTTTTGATGTAGCCGCCAAGCAATTAAAGGCTAGGAAGGAGAGGAGGCTCAAAGGAGTCGGTTTTTTGGCATCCTAAGACGGGGCATAGAAAAGGGTTTTATTATTTAGGGGGGGGTCTTAAATCGGTGCTGAATCTATGATTGGCTGCCGGGGCATGTTCCCTTTCAGTAGGCATATTTCCTAAATAAAAGATAAGCCGATGTGCGAGCGGCGTTAATATCCTGGGGATGAATGGAAGAATTTTATTTATCCAAATGCCGAATTTTTGATTCGCAATCTTCGCTAAAATCGGTTCATTGCATCTAAAACCTGCCGTGGGAGGAGAAATATTTCCCCGCGTGATAAGTTTCTAATGTTGGTTTCTCCTTCCCAATGTGCAATGCTTCCAAGAATATCTTTAATGACACTAATGTGGTGCCAGAGAGAATGGACAATTAAAATTTCGATGTCGTGATTATGTTTTTCTTTCTATTCTCTGGTTATGGACGGAAGTCTGGCATGATTAAAGATAGCCCCTTCTTGGGCGTGGCAGAAATCCTCTAGAGAAACATGCAAATGAGCGATGGTCATAAGAATCGATGTAATCGAAAATTACAGGGCATCCTCGGACGGCATAATACCCGGTATATTCCACGTTGGTTTTCTTGAAAGGGGTCAATGCTGAGGGCTGGGTTATTCCCCTTAACCAGGCTGCTCGTTTTTTTCTTATAATAAATAACCAGATGTATATTCTTGATCAGGACTTCTGTCATTCTCAGGACAATTTCACCATAAATATAAAGAAGACGAACGCGCCCTCAAAAACATCATCGAAAATAATGTCAGCCCTGTTGACTCCAACAAGAATATACATCTGGTTATTTATTATAAGAGCAAAAAGACGAACAGCCTGGTTATGCGTAACAACCCAGCCCCCCCCTCAGCAGGACCCCTTGAAGAAAACCAACGTGGTATACCGGTACTCATGCCCCGTCCGAGGATGCCTCGGTTCTTACATCGGTATGACCACCATGCGTTTCTCCAAGAGGATTTCCTGCCACGCCCAAGAGGGGCTATCTTTAATCATGCCAGGACCGTCCATAACCAGAGAATAGAAAGAAAAAACATAATCACGAACATCGAAATAATTGACCAAACTACCGACCACCGCCACCTACGCCTCTTGGAAGCATTGCACATTGGGAAGGAGAAACCAACCCTCAACATCACGCAGGAAATATTTCTCCTCCCCACGGCAGCTAGGAGACATGCACCGAGCGATCCCCGTATAGCGAACGTGCGAATCAAAATTCGGCATCGGAGGATCGAAATTCTTCCATTCATCCCCAGCACTACAACGCCGCTCGCACATCGGCCTAGGAAAATAGGGTCACCTATAATACAATGCCCTGGGCAGCCAATCATAATTCAGCACCGATCAAGACCCCCCATAATACCAACCCGAGCACCTCGTTTCTTCAGATATTGAATAAAATGGAAAGTATATATCGGGACCCAGGAAAGTTCTGGAATATGATCAGGAGACTTCTGGGTTCGGATTCTCAGCCTAGGACATACATCCTCCACAATAATAGAAAATCTAAGCCAAAGAGCAGGAACCAATCTTCAGAGACTTTTAGTCTAATATTTTCAAAATAAATCCTTGGGAAAATTTGCAATTTGACCTCCAACATGAATAGCAATGGAAGTACTTCTTGAAAATGAAGATAGAATGATACCATATGACATGGTAGATCTCAGTAGGCTAGAAGAGGAAGACCACTTCATCAAACCAATTCAGCGCCAAGACATCATCAACGTCATAAATGGATTCAAGAACAAAGCGCCTGGTCAATCTAAAGTTTCTAAAATAATTCTGAAGAACCTACTATCTCCATGATTGCCTTTCTTGTAGACATACTTAACGAAACTATAAGTATGGGCTACTGGCCTGATTTCTTCAAGAGAGCACTACTTCCATTTGTGGGGAAAAGAGGTAAAGATCTCACATCTGTTGCTAATTATAGGCCGATATCTTTATTGGAGGTTCCTGGTAAAATCCATGAAAAGATCATCCAAATAAGATTTGATGAATTCCTGGAAGACAACCTGTTTACCAATAATAATCAATACGGATTTTCTCAGGCAAAGGTACTCAGCTAGCGTTAACAAGGCTGTATGAATTCATAGCCGTCAAAAAAAGTCTTGGGTGTGCCTGCAACCTTATTTCAAGGGATGTAAGTAGAGCCTTTGACAAAGTCTGGCACGATGGCCTGAAATTCAAACTCCTAGAGGCACACTTATTTATCTTCCAGACTGACCACCAATTTCCTTTGACAATCGGGTAGCTATGATAAAGATCAAAGACCACATTGGTCCAGAATTTCAACTAGAGTCTGGTGTTCCTCAAGGTAGTATTCTCTCTCCATCACACTATAATTTTTACATTAAAGATACTCCACCTCCAGCGCAAGGTTGCCTTCAAATACTGTATGCAGATGATCGCACTCAAGTTATCACATATCCCACCAAAGCCAAACGTATGCTACAAACCAAGACAATTAGAGAAATCCAAAAAATCAATAGATATGAAAAGAAATGGAAGATTACTACAAACTTGAACAAATTTCAACTACTATCAATATCTGCTAGACGTCCCATGAATATCATAATTAACAATAGATTAATACCATTCAATCAAGAGGCAACAATACTTGGTTGCAAATTCAGAAAATCAGGAATTCTTCCACACGTGCAGACAAGAATTAATACGGCTAGGAAAAACAGTCATCAGATTAAAAGATTTCAAGGTTTGTCTCCTAAAGTTCAACTAAAATTATATAAATCTTTAGCAAGGCCACAACTGGAATATCCGGCCATCGTATTTGGTGCACTGAGCAAGACATCACTTAGCAAAATGCAAGCTATACAAAACAAAGCTTTGAGGCAAGCTTATAGAGAAAACCTCCCTATTTTAATACAATAAGGGACTTACATAATCGCTCCAAACTGGAGCCTAATGTCAGGTTCCACAGGCTTGGACAGAAAACCTGGGATAAATTAAGTACAGAGGATGAGGACCTGTTTCAATACCACAAGGAAACTCACCAACAATCGAGTCAGAGACCATTACTGGTGGAGAAGACAAGAGCCAAGGATCAACTGTGACCCACCCATGCCTAGGTATATAAGTGTAGAATAATATAATAATAAAAAAAAATCATTTCATTTCACTCTCACCATCATCATCATCTCTATAGAAAGATAAGTTTTCACTTTCACTATCATTAATTATCTAAAAAAATGCAAATTTATTTATTTGCAAATCATCAGTAACATTCACTATCATTTATAGCAGCATGTCAACGAGCCTTCAGATTCCATCCTTTTTCAGCCGTCCCTTATTTGGACCTTTCCTATCTGTCTTGTTCTGGCATGATGACTACATCAACATTCAACTTCGCAAGAGGGTCTGCCCCTCACTCTTCCTCTCCTACTGTACTTCACTTTCCCCACCTTTTCTTCCTCCTTTCCCATTCCGAGTACCTACCAGGAGGTTTAAACTGGATTGTATCCAGGGGTACTCCTCCTTCTTCCCCATTCCCCACTTCCCTGTCCTTATGTTTGTGTGTGTTTCTTCAGACCTTCTGCAACTACGTCCAGAGGATGACCAACGAGCTGGTCGAAACATGTCGACGGTACCTAAAATAGAACCTGAATCCAGACGAACGATTTCTGATTGGATATTTTAATAAAAGACTTCCATATTCCGCACACTATCCTTTTCCAACATGAATATCGGCCAGTTGCTGACTAACATCGCTGAGCCTGAAAAGCGAATCATAAGGAAGATAGAAAAGACACTATATAAGATAAATTCGCATAATACAGCCATCCTTTTAATAAGACCTATTAGTATTATTATTATTATTATTATTATTATTATTATTATTATTATTATTATTATTATTTTTCAGTCCCCCTGAGCCAGTACCTTATTGACGACCATCAGGTGCCTGTTCCCGTAGAGCGTGGATCCTTAGTCTTCATCAGGTGAACTGTGAATAAAATCCCCATGAAATTTTATATTTAAAACTGGTATCAATTAGTATGACATAGTCTATTTTTTTAGTTTATCGTAACCCAAAGAGTGTGAATCCTCTATGTCATTGTCTCAGAAAAAAAGGTAATTGTCACATATAGTGTCAGATACTGACTCGTGTCTGTCGTAAGTGATCAGCGTCTCAGGTCAGCTCAGGATTTGTTAATCTTCTAAATATTTCAGACTGAGAAGGAACCCACTCCTGTTACAGGTAATACGCTGCTGTTTTAGCAGTTGTATAAAAGGTGCTCTTTTTTATGCCATGCCTCGTAACCTTAATATTTCTGGCTGTTGTTAGTGCATATACACGCACATATTAATCCTATATCTGTAATGCTTTTATTTACTGTTTTTTCCTTTTATTTTCCATTTTCCACACATTAGTATTACAGAATGTGGAAAATTACAGTAAAGCTTATGTGATCAGTTCATGAATGCAAGTATTGTATTTTGTTTTTTAAATACTGAAAACTATACAAGTTTGTGGCTACATTGTATTTTCGAATTTACGTCAGGCTCATACTTGAATAACTGTCATCACAGAGGCAACATACTTACCTGGTATTAAGAACAATATACTAAGCTTAATTCAGTTTTTCTGCCCGGTATTGCAATTTCCATAAAGTTAACTTACTGTGCTTCCCAATGTTAAATCTCTGCAGACGGATATCAAAGGTCTGTTTTACACATCAGAAGCAAATCTTACTTTAGTTAAGTGCATAACTAATTTGTGAAACCACATGAACTATGGACAAACATTCTTAGTCCAATAATAGTTATAAATTTTTTGCCTGCAGCTGTAAACCAACAGGCAAGTCCTTACGAAGAAATCAAATGTATTTTAAAGAAATGCTCGTGTCTCTTTAATGATGACTGATTTCCGACCTGCTGTTACTTACGCATGACGGATATTCGGGCAGAACTAAAAGCTGTTTGGGGCCAGAGCTATAACGTCTCCTCCGTAGAAAGGTTAAAGAAAAATTCTGCAAAACCTTCCACTTCTTGGACAGAAAGATAATTATATTCAGACAACAAACAATTAAATGAAAAGGTTACATCTTACAACAAATCATTGCGATTGCCTTATATGTTCCCTTAAAAGAAAAATAAAGGTTGGTGTGGGATAAACAATCAATAGTATAAATAGTTTTGCTGGTAGAGGGAGATATACGGAAAATGCTAATATTTCAGTAGTCGTCCAATTCACTTCCAAAGTAATCAGAACGCCTCTGCGTTTTTTGTGGAACTGGAATTGCTTAGTGTTATGAAAACGATGTTTTCTGTTTCTTGAACACCTTGTCAGCTACACGCGAACATGAAAATAAAGAAGAATTTGCAATGTCAAAAACAGAAAGCAGAGGTAAATTGGTCAGCGAAAGAAACTAAGCAACGCCCGTGTCTTATCGTATTATTGTAATTACATCTAAACTACATTGCTGATTGACATGGCATTGTAAAACAGTTCGTTTTAGACCTTCCCCTATTTAGGAACAATACAATAAGGTATGTAATTCTCTCGTTGATGAAATTTATATCGATACATTATTAAAAAAACCTGAGTGAAGGCATAGTCATTAATATGACAATGGGCAACTCAGCCACTAGAGGCAGTTCCAGTTGTATGCTATCGTGACGTATGACTTCTTCCTTTGCCACACCCTCCCATTCATGAACGACTACTAACGTGTAGTAAAAAATAGGTTGGCAAGCTTGTTGGTCTGTGGTAAGGTTGAAAGAACACTGATGTTTGGTTTCGTAGGAATAATTCTAAAACTTGAATTCAGTTGAGTTTTTGCCCTTGAGTAATTAACTGATTTTCCTTTGAATATTTGCAATATTGATGGACCTATTTCAAAACTAAATTATATGTATTTGTCGTTTGAAGGTAGTTATGATATTACTGGGATAATAATACCAACTTTGTTTCTGATTTTTTAGATTCAGCTTATTCTTATCTTCCCAGAACCATTAGCTCTGGGGGCGTACAAAGTCCTTCAAAGAAGGCATCGTGCTTACCCCATACAAAAATGGGAAAAAGCACGTTACAAGAAGAAGATATATATATATATATATATATATATATATATATATATATATATATATATATATATATATATATATATATATATATATATATATATATATATATATATATATATATATATATATATATATATATATATATATATATATATATATATATATATATATATATATATATATATATATATATATATATATATATATATATATATATATATATATATATATATATATATATATATATATGCTGCATCAAGTATGGCTTAACTTATAATGCATCCCCCTTTCACATGTGAAGTAAATGTGTGTGATCAAATTATAGTAGTCATAATGAGGTCGACTGAATGGATAGGGGTGGTGGGATGTTCGAAGGGAAATTATTTTATTTCATATCATTATAAATAATAATGCAGTGCTTTTTAATTGTTACAACGAATATGTCAAAAGACCAAAGGTAGAAAATAAAAGGAACACAGACATACATTTTCTCAACCCTTTAATTTTACAAATCAGCATCATCTAAAATGAAATCATGCTCTTCATCCTCACTGGAAAGGGTTATGATTACAGGATCCATGATGTCGTGGACATTGTCTGCTAACCAATATTCCCTTTCAAATGCTTCAGAACGCTTAATGGTACCAGCCCACACTTCTTTTGTTGCACACAATTTTGCCTCCTCTAACTGCGCCATAAGATCTGCTGGGGTAAAGCGGTGTAGGGAAGAGCGTACATATCTTTTCATGACACCCCATACTTGCTCAATTGCATTAAGCTCTGGATGTGCTGGTGGTAACCGGACTACCTCATGTCCCCACTCACGAATGGTGTAATCAACAGTGTACTGGGGAGGTGGTCTGTTCTCCTTGCATAATGACAACAGCTCAGGTCGCTTGGCGTATGGTGGGTAAGGGATATTGTGCCGCTCTAACCATCTTATCAGGTCATCTCTTTTGGTGGCAGTATTTGGACAATGCATCCCCTCTGTAAGTTGACTGTGGTATGGCGCATTATCGATGACGAGGACTGATGGTTCTTCTAGTGAAGGCAGCAATTGCATAGTGAGCCATCTGAGGAACAGTTGGGCATTCATTTCACCATGATAGTCTCCACTGCTGTTCCTGGCGGCATAACATAAAAAGGCCTCATTAACAAAACCGTTGCTGGTACCGGCTGCTACCACGACAAAACGTTCACCTTCACCTGGTGGTACCTGACGGCTATAGGTGGCACTAGTGCATGGCTGAGTGGAGTCCACCCACTCTTTGTTGTGACTCATCCTTGTTGTAAACCAAGTTTCGTCTACATATACCACCTCCCTTCCTTCTTCGCGGAACTGTCTGGGAGACCTGAGAGCACGGATTCTTTTGCAGACTATATCTAAAGACTCTCTTCTTGCATAAATTTTCCGCTGAGCTGTCTTATAGCGGAATCCCATCTTATGAAGTATTCGCCATAAAGAAGTTTCTGAAGTTTTATTGTGGTATTATTTCCTCCTTCTTTAGATCTTTTGTTAGAGTTGAAATTGTGAAATTTTGCTTGGCTGAAAACTTCTGTTGTACAAATCTACGAATATTACCAATAGTGAACTCATCGTATACGTTCATCTGTTGAATTAATGGCACGGTTTCTGGTGACTGTGTGGTAGACATTTGTACTGATTTTGGTGGAGGTGTTAGCACTGAAGATGGCAGCTGGGATGATGATGGCAGTGGAGTCGGTGGTGGTAGCAGGGATGATGATGGCAGTGTAGTTGATAGTGATAGCTGGGTTGATGATGGCAGTGGAGTTGGTGTTGGCAGCTGGGTTGATGATGGCAGTGGAGTCGGTGGTGGCAGCTGGGTTGATGATGGCAGTGGAGTTGGTGTTGGCAGCTGGGTTGATGATGGCAGTGGAGTCGGTGGTGGCAGCTGGGTTGATGATGGCAGCAGAGTTGGTGATGCCAGCTGGGTTGATGATGGCATTGGGGTTGGTGGTGGTACTTGTTGCCCTACAACTGGGCATGACCTTGTGTGGCGGTTGATCATCCTACAAACGGAATTGGTTGACATATTGAATACCTCAGCAACACGGTCGTATGGTCTGCAATGATAAAGAACAACCATTTTAATCAAGTTTACTCTTGATGGATCTCTGAAGATTCAAGGCATATAATTGACAGTCTTAGTATATTGCAGTGTCCTTTCATTCCATTATGAGAATCCTTTCCTTGAGGGGACCGGCTGGGTAAATTTTTTTTTTTTTTTTTTTTACGGCAGGAATAGGATTCATAGCCTATTTGATAACAGATAGTGGCCATCTGATGTGGAAGAAATTTTTGTTCAGCGAATTTTGGTTTTGCGATGCCATAATTTTTCCCAAGAAAAATTGCCATTTTCAAACTCTTCTGTTTTGCTATTTACTGTGAGTTCATGAAATCTATTTGTGTAATACAATAGGTTCAGAGTTACAAGAATTTAATCTGACTTTTTAGGAATAGTTATTTTTTTTCAGTTATGAGTTCTTTTCCTTTATTTCCCACTTTTTCCACTTAAAGAAAAAGTGGGAAACAGGAAAAAACCCATAACTCGGAAAATTATAACTATTCTCTAAAAGTCAAATCAGATTATTGTAGCTCTGAACCAAACCTATTTCTCATGTACATTTCATGAAATCACAGTAAATAGCAAAAAAGAAGATAGAGTTTGAAAATGGCCATTTTTGAGGGGGAAAAAAAACTATGGCACCGCTAAACTAAAATTCAATGAACAAAACCCATTTCCACAGCAGATGGCCATTATTGTATCTATCAAATAGGTAATCAATCAAATTCCTGTCACTAAAGAAAAAAGTTACCCAGCCGGTCCCCGTTCATTAGCTGATAAACAGGCGGCCAATCAAACAGCCCTATGGGATAGGGTGGGGCACGATCGTGGGGTGGGGTGGGATGAGAGTGACGTGGTAGTGGGGTAGGGTTGCTTTAGATTGGGCCATTACAGGTGTTCTTTTTATGGATTTTGATGAGTATGGATAAAATAAGACGACATAGCTTTTGTTTTCTTAATTGCAACACAATGCCATGGATAAAACTGATCATACAGCATTAAAAATGGTTGACCGTTTGGATTAGGTAACGACATTTAGCATATCCCTCTCTGCTTCGGAACGAAACCTCATTACCCTTATTATACAGCATTGCCATTCGTACAATAATCATCTTACATGTACGATAATTGGAGGTCTTAGATGATAAAAATGCTGACATTTTCTGTCATGTACGATAATTTTGGAAATTGTAACTATGCAATAAAAAGCATAAATTACCCTAATTTAAACCCATTTTAAGAGAAAATACCTAAAAACCGACCAGTTTCAAGGTGTGTACGATAATAATCAGGAAAATACGATAATTTTGAGGCTGATGTACGATAATTTATGGATGAAAATCTGGCAACTATGGCCCTTTCCAAAGGTTCATGAGCCCTTTCACTAACAAAAGGGGTCCCATTACTTTTGGGTCATACCAAGAATAAAGACGCAAACTTCCCTAACAGTATACTTGCAACTCGGTAATCATTTCAGCGTGTTTTGTTAATGTACTCTCTAAAAACTGCATTGCCAGACGTCCGATTAACTAAATGTTAATAATTTGACATCTTATCCAAATTATGAAAAAAAAAATTACATCCCTCCCCTCTCCCTTGAGGCCAAGTAATTTAAATAGCGAATTAAAAACTTCACAGGACAGTTTGTTGGTAGCAACAATAATTTTTCCCTCTTTTTCAAGGGGCTATTCACATAATGCAAGAAAAATAATGAATATATATATATATATATATATATATATATATATATATATATATATATATATATATATATATATATATATATATATATATATATATATATATATATATATATATATATATATATATATATGTATAAAAATAAAAAAACAATGCAATACCAACTTCAAAATGAATTTTGCCCTCTACAATAAAATTTCGCTAGATATGCAATGAATATTTTTGCCTCTTGAGTTTCTTCGATAAAATCTTTGGATACTGCCTTTTTTCTATCATGTAGCATATAATTGTCCAGACCTTATAGATCCATTTGTGTCTAAAGTACGCCTTGCAGAATTTATTCTCTGGACAACTTCGGTGTTGATGCCTTTGCTTGTCCGATACACCGTTTTAAGGATAGAAGGAAAAATAACAAAGTATAAATTGTCTAAGAGGACGTTTCCCCGTAATTAAGAACACGCAAGAGTGCTAATGTGGCATCTGCTTGATTTTATGCTAGACATTCTTGTAAACACAATGAAAAGGAATCTGAAATTTTCAGAAAACCTTATTTTATTTTTAAGCTAAATATAATTTTTGCCTCTTGGCAACTCCATTACAGGGTGGGAAACTGTAAAAGACGATACCTACCTATTCAGGCTAATCCTCAAACGATTGTTTTCTTGGTCCTTCTTAAAGACGTTGAAGAGTCGCAATATGAGCATATTACGGCAACCTTGCGGACAATTGCTCATTATGTTGGCCATATTGTAAATGCTATTATATTCAGGTGAATACGAATACAGCAAAACACAATGCTCCGGCTAACGTTGCTTCCTGTCAAAGGTCTCGAATCTGACTTGACACCCTTGCTCATAGACTAATCAGTGTTCAGGTGACAAATTGATAATTTCTTTGAATTGATTGCTTAGGGATATAATCTCAACTTACTAAGACCAGATATAAATTCATTCTTAAACAGCATAGGCTCAGTATCCTTAAATCCCATCGAGTATCAATATATTTTAGTGTACGCACGGGGTCATCCATGAATGGGAGGTGGGGCAAAGGTAAACGTCAGTCATACGTCATGATCCACACTTCACACCTGAGCCGTCTTAGCGGCTGAGTTGCCTATTGTCATATTAATGACTATACCTTCACCCAGCTTATTCTAATGATGTATCGATATAAATTTCATCAACGAGAGGAGTACATACCTTATTGTATTTTTTCCTAAATAGGGAAGGTCTAAAACGAACTGTTTTACAATGCCATGTCAATCAGCAATGTAGTTTAGATGTAATTACAATAATACGATAAGACACGGGCGTTGAAATGCTTAGTAGTTGATTCTGGATACGTTAGCGAGTCTAGTTCTCAATGCTACTGAAAGGAAATGTGGTCTGGGTAATGCTCGTAAAACACAGTTCCTCTGCATTTGCACTCAGACACTGCCTACAAGGATCAAATATCGTTGGGCGATAATTCTTCAAACCTCAGATATTATCCTTAGAAATGGTATGTGAAAATTCCAAAAGACGTGCAAAAGGGGAAACATATCAGAGTGAAGGGAAAACAATCACAGGAACAAGAAGCGCTTTCCACTCATCTTTCCAATCAACCCTTAAGAAAAATGGAAGAAACAGAAAGGGACAGGAATTGCATTTTAGTGAAAGCGACTCGTTAACGACTCCATTAATCATTCAGGACCCAGTCATACATATTTATACATATACAGCATTCTGGCCCTCGATGCATCCGAAATAAGCAGAAATGGCCTTCAAGTCTTCTGACACCCAGTGGTGATAGGAATATTTGATGAAGACGAGGGAGACAGGACAGAAAGAGTAGGGGGCAGAAAAAACAGAATAGAAAATGAAGACACGAGGGAGCAGAGCAATGCTCTGAGAAGCAAAGAACAAAACTGAGGCATTAGAAATGTAATAGAATTTCTTAGATTAAAAGATATGCTGCATCATTATATATCTCACAAATTTTTTAGTTATATTTTTTATTCCGGTCTACAGTAGCAATATTCATAGAATTATATCACCCACCGCCCCCGCCAACGAACCTACAGTATTCCTTTCAAAAGCTCACCTATCATTTTCCTTTTACCTTCCCCAAATTCCGCGACCCACTTCCCTCGCCCTCTCTTACCCCTCTTTCATTGTGTTGGCTGCCCCGAAGAGCTGGACACAACCTGAATTAAAGCTGAATATTTTATGGGTCACGAAGGAAAGAGATGAACTCCCGAAAACGCAGGTGTTTTTGTTTATAGGAGACTAATTGGGTTTCAGTCCCACTGTTTTTGGAAATGCATTGATCAAATTTGTCATTCTTTTTTACTTAATTGGTAATACATGTAAAAAATTCATCTGTATTAAATAGCCGAATCTGTCATAGATGAAATACCCTACCTCCCACTGTGTACACAGCAAGTTGTACAGCTTTCATGATTTTAAAATCATCGCTTGACTTCACACATTACGTTACCTGGGCGTTCCTTGTTCGTGACTATTCCAGGTATAAATTATAAGAGCACATCGCTTATTAATTACTGGTTATATTTTATATGTTCTTGTGTGGGTATTGTCTTTAACCCACATCCACACACACACACACAACACACATATATATATATGTTTATATATATATATATATATATATATATATATATATATATATATATATATATATATATATATATAGATAGATAGATAGATAGATAGATAGACAGACAGACAGATAGATAGATAGATAAATAGAGAGAGAGAGAGAGAGAGAGAGAGAGAGAGAGAGAGAGCATCATGCCGTAAAACTCTGTACCAAGTAGCGAATATCATTTTTCATATTTGCGTACGAAGCTCTCTCTCTCTCTCTCTCTCTCTCTCTTTATCGTTACTCATAGGTGATATTACACAAATGTAATTTTGTTGGATATCACGTGCAATATCCGGCAGTTTTTCCCTAAAGTAACAGCTAACTACAGCAACGTAAATATCCCTTGCTCTTATCTCCCTCTTATGGGCCTGTTAAGGAACGGTGTCTTCGCTAGCCTGGAAAGGATAAAGAATTATAAAGATTCCTAATAACCTCTAAAGTAGACAATGCAGCATACCAGACAACACATCGTTTTACTCATACTGTCGTTCATGTACTAACTGGTGAAAATTTCACTACCATGGATTAAGATATTGAGTCTCGGACATTATGACATCAGACAAGGGTACAGGAACTTTATTTTATTAACCTTTTCATTCAAAATAAAAAAAAAAAGGGTCCCAGGTGCTGTAACCAACAAACGGCTGGTTTTAAAGGCTGTTTCACGTACGTGAAACAGCCACTGCGTTTTTCCTTATTACGCTCTTGTCTGGATTCGAGCATTTTCCCCTTTTGTAGAAGATCTGTTATTACGAACTTTTGAGATATCAATCTTTGTTAAGAGATTTATAAATCAGATCTATCTTTAAGCAAACAATGCAAAACTACTCTATATTTATCAAGATGGTGTATATGGAAGGTTTTATTTAAAATGATTACATATGATATTACAAGTGTATACATAAAAACAAAGGGGAATACGGCGATGGATAGACAGTGGGGTACCTTTGCAAGTTTATTTAAGGCACTGCTTAAGAGCCGGTCTGTGGGTGCGCTTTTTTGACGTAAAGGTGATATTTATCCTTATTCACCTTCAAAAGAGATTTACTTATCAGTGATATTACTTCTGTCGGTTCAAGGAGTGGCTATTGCTGTTGTTTTTTTTTTTTAATATTGCAATTCTGCAACAGGAATGAAGACATTCAACTATGGGTTGAATGGATGATATTTGGTATCACTGGAGGCACGAGACCCCTGGGGGTAGACCTTGACAAAGCTGCTAGACATGGGCAGTACCGGGTTCCCAACCAGGAATGGCAACGGAATTTTGATGATTTCCATTCACCTCACCCTCCATTGTTTCCACATCTGATGGATATGACATGGAAGGTGATGGCCTCTCTTCAAAGATTAATGATAATCTTAAAAATGTCGTCACCTCCATAAGGGCAACGCCTCTCGACCGATTTCATCTAGCTTTGAAAAGGGTGGGGCTAAGGATTGTAGGTGCTGGGAATTCTACTTCGGGAATTAGATTAAAAATTAGACAAAGAAGGTCGGTGACTGAACATCTTGAGAAAGTGCAGGGTCTTGTGGACGCTTTAGCAAAAATTGATAGACAGGCAAATACAGGTCTTGGAAGTGATTCACAAATGGGGAATAAGCTCTGTTTAAATACAAGTGAAGATATAACTATACAAAAGGAAAGTGGAAGAGAAAATGGAGGGAGACGTGGCTGTTTTGCCTCAGAATACAAACCTGTCACACAATGTTTTGGTATGAGCAGTGTACAAGAAAGCTACTCAGTCCCAAACCCTTTCTTCAGTTGGTCTTCCATGAGCGACACTGACCAATAATCCGCCATAAGCGTTTCCGTATAATGTAGGTTGCAATCAACTCTTGGGAAATTGTCATATATTCTTATGTGTTGTACTGAGGCGGTGAAACGACTGATATTTCACTTGAATAGGACATTTTTTCCAGTTTCATAAATGAATTAATAATGTACAGAGGAGAACATAAATCATGGTAATTACTAACTTTACATTGCTTTTGTACATATTTTGGTATCTGGTGCTGCGATTATGAAACAAATCTGAATCCAGTCAACATACTTCAATTTTACTGCAATGGTGGCAATGACCATAGCTCCAGAACTTATGAAAATCCATAAAATATTAAATGGAATTTGCACAAATACTTATCGCTGTGTTGTTGATTTTAGCATTATGAGAGAAGGGATAATTTGCTAACAATTAAGACCATTTAACTTCGGCTTTACCAGGGTCGTGGTAGCTCAGTGTTTCGCCTGGGCTTCCCAGTGAGGGGGTTTTCTTTTTAAAACCATTCCTTAATAGATTTCACAGGTAACATGGCCTTGTCATTTCTGTGATCTAAGGATAACGGGTTTATGGTGTTCTACTTTTATCTACTGAGTCATCAGTAGCCGCTGCATTATTCTAGGTGGGGAGGGACTGAGGGGTGCTGGATCGTATGTGTGCATAGTCTAGGTCTGAAGCAGAAAGAGCTACAATGAAGTGGACCGTCCCTTGCCTCTGCTGCTCATAAGCGACATGTAACCCTTCAAAGTATGGAATTCTTTACAATTTACTGTCAGATTGTGAAAGATGATAACATTTCGATATATTATTGTAGGATTAATTTCCACTCAACTATCTCTGGAATGATAATGTTTGAAAAAGGCCTGATTTTGGCATGTCGAGTGAAAATGTGGCAAGACACGACCTTCCATGACTGTACCTTGCATCCTGCTTTTGATTTGCAGCACTTTATTATCCTGCTACATTAGTCTCTCTCTCTCTCTCTCTCTCTCTCTCTCTCTCTCTCTCTCTCTCTCTCTCTCTAGGTCTGATTCAAATTTATTTATACGTAAATTTACCTCCCTAACAGAATCATGGATAAAAATATCAAATGAAAAGCACTATCGCCTGATCAAATGCACTGTCCTTTACGTAATGGCATTGTTAATTAAAAACAAGTTGCTTGTATTGATAAAGGTAGTAACTCACCAACTTTTTGGATACCTGATTAATCTTCTAAATTAGACTACTCCACCAACTGCGCTCATTCTTTCTAAACTGTAATCGTTAGGTATATGTTATCAGATGACCCTTCATTATTTAAAACTAATTAGATGTCTGCGGGCAGTCAATAAACTTCAACACTTCTTAAAATATTGCGATTGCGTTTATAGTACACATTTAACAGAAGAGTAAGCTATGTACATATCACGTATGTATTTCGATATTTATGCAATGGAAAATATCTAGATAGATTGATCTGTTACCGCACAATAAAACGTATAATTCAAGAACAGAAATTAGTGTCGGATGTTGTATCATAATTAAAAAAGAAATATATGATGTAGATTCGTGAAAATAATGCAAAGAAATTAGAAAAAATAATCATTATTTTTAGAGAGAGAGAGAGAGAGAGCTAAATAATATATTTTTTTTCTGTATGTGCAATTTGCAAAGGTTCGCTACGTTACAGGTATTAAATAAATGAAAGCACACAAGTTTGCAAACTCATTGACATAAAACCAAGTGAAAGAACAAGAGAAACGAAACTGTCATACATACCAGATCAAGCCTTTTCACGTGGAATAATACTTTCTTGTGATGATAGATCCGTATTTTAAAATTTCAGCTTGTTATGATAATCTGGCATTCGGGAGAAAGGAAAGGAGATGGAGCATCTTTGCTCATTCTTTTTGTCGATAGGGAATGGAATTTGGAACGCATTTATTCACCAGCGAAAGCCGATTATGGAAGGCATTGCCTGAGAAGAAGGTTCAGTCAGATACACCTTCAGTTCCTTATTTCGACAATGGCCCACGGTGCCTTAATCAAAACTTTATACTGCATAGCAATTCAAATTTGGGCTGATAGTTACGCTGTGCTGCGATTACACACTGCTGTGCTAAGTAGATCTGAAATGAATTGACGGTATCCTGGCCGAAGCTCTACGTCAATGGTATCCAAGGTGACAGTGCTACGAGAATAAAGATATTATCTAGGAATAGTTCTGCTTAGCTATTCAGAAGTCTTTGATATCCTTACCAACACACACACACACACACACACACACACACACACACACACACACACACACACATATATATATATATATATATATATATATATATATATATATATATATATATATGTGTGTGTGTGTGTGTGTGTGTGTGTGTGTATGTGCATACATATAAATAAACACACATTGCTATCTATCTATCTATCTATTTATCTATCTATCTATCTATCTATCTATCTATCTATCTATATATATATATATATATATATATATATATATATATATATATATATATAGATATATATATATATATATATATATATATATATATATATATATATATATATATATATATATATATATATATATATATATATATATATATATATATATATATATATATATATATATATATATATATATATATATATATATATTGGTTATGAAGGACTTCTGAATAACTAACAAAACCATTCCTACATAATATCTTCATTCCCGTAGCACTAACACCTTGATATAACCAACGAAGAGCTTCAACAAAAACAGCAAAAAAGCACAAACACATACTTAGGTTGGGAGATTCAGATAACTTTTTAATTCTGAAGTTATTTATAAATTATTCAGAGTCCAACCACACATTTATTTGAACGTGTCCAGACATCGGAAGTTATCAAGGAGATAAAATTTCCAAATTGTGTGTAACATATTATATGTCGTTGGAACCGAAAATACATTTCCAACCCCTTCCGAAAGCTGGTAGGCTTGTTTAACAATTTACATATCAATATATATTTTAAAACAAAGTATCCAGTTGGAAAACATTCATTGTCGAGGATATTTATTTACATTAGATTTTGGTTCAAAAAACCAGTGAACTCTAATTGCACTACACAACATATGCATTTCAAGCTCGTCGGAAAAAATGTAGATGCAAAAACCGAGAGGATTCTAGGTACTAGAGGGTTTGGTAGGAGCAAAGTCAAATAAATGTTCCAGTATGGAACATACGTAGTTGAGAATGCATGTAACTGCCAAGAACATTTTTGTCGCACAATGAAATATTCATGACTGGTACAATATGACTGAGGTCCTGCGTGCTCTCTCTCTCTCTCTCTCTCTCTCTCTCTCTCTCTCTCTCTCTCTCTCTCTCTCTCACTAGTTAAAATAAGGTGAAAACAGAACGTATCCATCTCTCTCTCTCTCTCTCTCTCTCTCTCTCTCTCTCTCTCTCTCTAATTAAAATGCACGATAGCTCGCTGAGCTGAAATCAACCTCAAGTAACCCCCGAGAATAATCTTATTCTTTTGGGTAAGAGATTAATGATTACTTGAAAGAATATTTCAGTTTATTCGTGAGATACACCCTTCTGAAATCGTCAGCACCATTTTCCATTTCCTAAAGAGAACAAGTTGCCTTTCGTACTCGAAGCTTCTGAAGCAGCGTACGGCAAGATCCTGGCGAAAATATCCAAATACAACATTCCTCATTATAACTTTGACGAAATCTAGAGAAAAAGAAACACAGGCATGCACACTGTGAGCTTTTTTTCTGTAGGGGGGATGTCACAACCGTTTACTGTAATTTTTCCTCACTTCACATGCCAAGGATATCGTGCTAACCTAAATTATAGATGGTAATTAATTTTGAATGTTTATTTATTTACATTTTTTCAGTGCACCTTCCTCATTTCCCTTACAGCAGTATATATTTTCTAAATTTTCTGAGGAAATTCTAGGAATCTAAGGATACAAACATCTCTGTATAATGTAATATATATATATATATATATATATATATATATATATATATATATATATATATATATATATATATATATATATATATATATATATATATATATCTGCATTTTCCCATTCTTTAAGTATATTCTTTGAAGGACTTTGAATTAATATATATATATATTTTCCCATTATTATATGGGGTATATATATATGATGCCTTATTTGAAGGACTTTATATATATAATATATATATATATATATATATATATATATATATATATATATATATATATATATATATATATATATATATATATATATATATATATATATATATATATATATATATATATATATATATATATATATATATATATATATATATATATATATATATATATATATATATATATATATATATATATATATATATATATATATATATATATATATATATATATATATATATATATATATATATATATATATATATATATATAAACATATGTGTATTATAATGATGTGGCTTTATAATATATATATGTTTTCTATATTTGCTATTATATTTGTCATGTGTTGTGTTTAGTAATGCTGTTTATTGAAATACAAGTATATATATACCTTAAAATATATATATACTAATTTGACTGCGTAATTTTAGAGATAAGATACGTTTTTCTGTTAGAGTCATGTTAGCACAGCTGGTAGGCTAATGTTTACCAATGTGTCAGGTGTTCAACCAGGGTAACCCACTCTTTTTGAAGAATTGTGCCCAAACCACTTAAGTTGTCATCAAAAGAAAAATGAGGTGACAGGTCTAGATAACATTTGAGGACTGAAGCAAGGGTTAAAACCCTTTTGTGAGGGTTTGTTTCCTTATCTACTTAAACTGTCATTAAAAAGAGATATGGGATGACAGGTTTAAATAACAGTGGTTGGCTCCAAAAGCTTGTTGTTTGAATAAGTGTGCAGGCAGGAAATTCCCTGTCAATTAAACAGATATGAGATGGCAGGCTAAAGAGCCCTCTTTGACCCTTGTGGCTTTTCCCTTCTCCAGGGAAATTTCCCTTGTTATTTTTCCCCTTCAGGAAAGATTCATGGGGTGTTTCCCAAAAATGCCTTAGTGGCAACACACGTTACTTCTCACAATAGAATCTGGGAGGCTATCTTTGTTGTAAGAGACCTTGTAGGAGTTACTTGGTTGGTCTCTCTCTCTCTCTCTCTCTCTCTCTCTCTCTCTCTCTCTCTCTCTTCCTTCAGAAGAGAGTAAAATTTTTATATATATTTGTGGTCACTAACAATAACATTCCCTTTTTGAGATCTGATCATAGGAAAAGTGTATTAGAAGTGTAACAGGCGCTTCATAGAAAGTGTGTTTTTGTGAATTTTACAACGGTTCCCACAAGCTTGTATAAGGGAAAGGGGATGTTTACTTAGTATTACCAAGGTATAATAAGAAATATCAGGGAGATTTTGTCTTAGTGAAATTATTGTTGATAAATCTTTTGTGCATTTTTTGTGTTCTTATTTTGTACATTTTTTTGTGTGTTCTTGTTTTGTGCATTTTGTGTATATTCTCGTGTTTGCAATTTCATAGTTTTACCCAAACTTTTGTGTTGGTGATTTAACATTTATTTACTTAACATTTTACATATTTTTGATACTTTAACATTGCATACTTGATTTAATTGTCATTTGTTAAGATTTCCTTTTAAAATCTTGAGTAATTCCTAATAGTTTAAATTTTACTTAGTTAACATAATTTCTTGATAAATTAAAGTTTTGTGAATAACTCATGTTTAATAATTTTTTAAATTCTTGTGTTATTTTCAAATAATGGTAAATTTTTCAGATTGTGAATTCTAATTATAAATTTTGAAGTTAAAAATAAATTTTTGTATTTAAAGTTCTTAAACAGTGTTTCATTTGCTGACCACCAGTGAATAGGGGTATTTGTGTGTGCATAAGGCAAAGTGATAAACATGTTTTCTTCCCTTTAGTTTCACTAAAGTGAATTAAGAGCAGGGAAACAATTATAGTTGTTTGATGGAGTGATGCCCTTTTCCTCTAGTATATTTAATACCTCACACATATCTTGATAAACATAGTTTGATTTTTCAAGTGATAAGTAAGTTTTAAGGGATCACTGTTACCTATAGTGTGCTCAGTTGTAATTTTATTGTTATGAGACTTCAGGTATCTGGCTGAAGTGAAGTATAATTTTTAGATTTTGTAACTAGTTGAGTAATTACATTGTACACACACACACACACACACACACACACACACACACACACACACATCACACACATATATATATATATATATATATATATATATATATATATATATTTTATATATATATATATATATATATATATATATATATATATATATATATATATATATATATATATAACTATATATATATATATATATATATAGTTGATATATAATATATATATATATATATATATATATATATCATAATATAAATATATAAATATATATATATATATACATATATATATATATATATATACATATATATATATATATATATATATATATATATATATATATATATATAAATATATATATATATATATATATATATATATATATATATATATATATATATATATATATATATATATATATATATATATATATATGTGTGTGTGCGTATGTGTGTTTAGAGTACTAAGGAAAGGCGAGATATCAGCTAAGCAGTACGAGTATCGCTCGTTGTGGACTCAATGGTGAGAGAAGAATGGTGACAGAAAATGATGATGGAAAACAAAGGATGATGAATAGTGACGTAGTTAAAACATCATGTTAACTATAACGTGATTATGATGTAAAACACTTCCGCACACAAACTCTATAAAGAGAAGAGAGAGAGGAATAAGAGATCAGTTTTGGCAATTGCGGAGTTTTGGCAAAAAAGTTCTGTTGAAGTGCGTGTGAAGTGAATTCTCTCCCAGGACAGCACGAGGCTTGGAAATGTTCATACCCGTTTTCTAAGAAAGACTTTTTTACGCCAACTTTGGACTTCCTTTATTTAAGTCTCTATTGCCAGTTAACTTCAGTGAAGGAGTTCATTCAGAGAAAGTCGAGTTTACATATAAGGGATAGATTAGTCCACTTCGGTGATTAACCTTGATAAATACAAATCTGTATTGTGTAAAGAACATAACTTGTTCCTGCCTAAATGCCAAACCCAACGACGGCCTCAGGCCTACTGCTACCTTGGACTACTTCTCCATGTATAATAGATGGTAGTGAAATGGTTGGCGAGCTTTTGGGATAAAGTGGCAGTAAAGGAAGAAAAGGAAAAGGTTACAGAGTGAACATTATAACCGGAGAAAGAAAGAAAAAAAAACGCCAAAAAAATATTTTCACCGTATTTAGCACCATGTCACCAAGTTTATAAACTCCAACATAAACTCGTCTGTAGAACATACACCGCACTGCACATACAAAACGAGAGAGAGAGAGAGAAAGATAGATTACGCTGCCGTACGTGTTAAAAGAGGAAAAGAAAGGAAAACTTTTATTTAAAGGAAAAAAGACAGTAACTACGACGATACAAGAAGAAAAAGAAAATAAATTGGAGACATCGAATCAGACGAAGCAAGCAAGCAAAGAGAAGTCTACAAGACGAAGCAAGCAAGCAAAGAGAAGTCTGTGAGATGAAGCGAACAAGGAAATAGAAGTCTGCTCAGCTGAGTTCCAACTTGGCACGGCACCAAAGTAAGAAAAGGATATACAGACACAGAGACACATATTTACACATAAAGTTTCTAGAAGCAAATTAAAAAGAATGATTTAGATACCATATATTTCATTTGGTTATTACATTAGAAACACAGTTATTCTATACAAGGCAATTAATTTCTAGTAAACTTCAGACTTCTTTCTTTACAAATTATTACTAACAATTTTATTAAAGAAAATTGACTTATTTTTCCATGGTATTTACTAAATTGTTTAAATATTCATATTTTACTTCATTTATTTTATTCTCTTTTATTTCATTTGATGAGAATCATTTATTAGCAAACTTTGTTATAGTTCTTTTTGCGAGGGACTTTATTTTTTGGGAGCGTCCCTTTTGAATTAGATGAAAAAGATGAGCTGCTATTGATTAAACTTATGCCGAGAAGTAAGATCCCTAGATTAAGCAAGACAAGCACTTGATCATCACAAGAAGTCAATCACGCACATTAAACAAAGGATTAAACATGGGCGACCCTACAAATGCTGAAACTGCTCAGAGTATTGTGGTCACCCATAAGATTGCCCAGGTGAACCCCACATAATCAAATTTTGTGGAGGGAAAAAAGACGATGATGTCTGTAATTTAGAAACGTGACAGAACAATTAAATACTCACTTGAACTCTTTAGCTGGAAATGACGCGGAAAAGCTAAACGAAGCTAAAAGCTTTATCGATCACTCGACAAGTGATAGGCCAATAGGATGTTATTTTCATTTTTCAAGTGATTAATAAGTTTTTTAAGGGATCACTGCTACCTTTAGAGTACTCAGTCATAATTCTTATTGTAATGAGAGGTCAGGTATCTGGCTGAAGTGAGGTATACTTTTGAATTTTGTGATTAGTTGTGTAATAACCAGGTACTTGGTACACATAGTGACAATATATTATTTGCTGCCAGAGATCGATGTTCAGAAATTTTTAGCAGCTCCTTCCATCCAAGAGTTATCTGAATCCAACCTGACTAAGGCACAGTGGACGGCTTTATCAGTGGCATGTCGAGGTAATGTGTCTAGTGATATGATTAACGCGCAAATCAAATGTATTGCAATCCAAGCATTGATGGACTCTGGTAAAATAGATGAAGTGTTAGGAGAGGCACAAGAGTTGTTGAATGCAGCTGAGGCAGAATTTATAAATAAACATGAGCAAAAGAAAGAGAAAAGTGATGCAGAAGCAGAACTTAGATGTACAGAAGCAGAAGAAAATTTGATTAAGCTGAAGATGCAAGCAGAAGGAGAAAGAGAAGACAGAAAGAAAAGAGAAAGAAAAGAAAGAGAAGAAGAAAAAGCAGCAGAAGAAGAAAGAAAAAGAGCAAGGAGAGGAAAGAGAAAGAGCAAGGAAACAAGAATATTATGAAAGAGAGATGAAATTGACAGAAGCTCGCTCCAAGTTACCCGTAACACCGCCTAACCATACTCAAGGTAATTCAGACCCTGTATTTGATGTAGTAAGAGTGCAGAAGTTAATTCCAAAGTTTACAGAAGAAGCTCCAGATGAGTTTTTTGATCACTTTGAAAAAGTGGCTTCAGGTATGGGATGGCCAGGGGATAAATGGTCAGCCTTGTTACAGTGCTCTCATTGGTAAAGGAAGAAGTGCCTATTTAGCATTATCATTTGATCAGTGTAAAGAGTACAAGGTGCTCAAACACAATGTGCTACAAGTTTACCAGATGACCCCTGAATATTATAATGAAAGATTCAGATCTTTGAGAAAGGATAACAAGATAACTTTCTTGGATTATGCTTACAAAGTAAGAAGATGCTCTAAACGATGGTTGGAGGCTGCTAAAGCTACATCTATGGACGAACTTGAGGAGTTAGTAGTCCTAGAGAAATATCTTAGAGGAATTCCTGAATACATAAGAGCCTTTTTAAGAGAGAGAGAGGTTAAGAAACTTGACAAAGCTGCTACATTGAGTGAAGATTACAACATCATTTGTAGCAAAAGAAATTATAATGTCAAGTACCAGAACCAACAACGCACAGGTTTCAGGTCTCATCTAAATTTCAGGAACATTACAACTGGAAATCCTTTTAGTTGCTATGCCAATGCAAAGCCAGGTAATACCCCTCAGCAATTGAATGTTCAATCTTCATCATCCAGTATGTTCTCAAGACAGATACAGAAGACTAATGTTGTCTGCTACAAGTGTGGAAGAGTAGGACACTACAGTCAAGATTGTTATCAGACACAACAGCAGACCAAACCAGTTGGTCAAGTGGTTAAAGGTAACCAGGTGAAGCAAACTACGAAGAGCAGTTTGGGGAGGACTGAGACAGTTGGGAAGAATGAGACTAAACAAGCAGAGTGTTTAGCAACCAGTGGAAATGTAACTTCAAGCAGTGAGTGGCTGAGCAGCTTGGAGGCTTTTAAGCCATATATCTATGAAGGTATGCTGACAACTCCCTCCTTGAGTGTGCAGGTACCAGTCAAGGTATTATGTGATACGGGGAGTAACCATAGTGTGATAGTTCATGGTGCTCACCCACAGTTGGAGAAGAATCTCACCGGAAATTCAGTTATTTCGAAGGGTATAGGAGAAGAGGTAACTCCTATATGCCGCTTGCACCTGTCCTGTGAATTGGTGACAGGGAATGTTGATTTTGCTGTAAAGGACTCACTAGTTGTTGAAGGTGTGCATGTTTTACTGGGTAATGAAGTAGGTGGTCTACCATTTGTTCTTTATCCTATAGTGACAGATAAACCATTAAGGGTTAGTCCTATGGTAGATTTAGAGAAGAAAAACCCCCACCTGTTTCCAAGTTGTGTAACTACCAGGAGTATGAAGAGAACTATGTTTGCAAGTGGAGAAACTGAGGATTTACCTGTACCAGAAGGATCAAGTGATGGATCTTTGAGCTTAGAAGAGCTGTTCCAGGAAAGTGAAGTTTCCCCTAGTGTTAGTAATGAAGAGATTTCCCAAGAAGAAGGGGATGCTGTTGTTATTGAAGAGACTCCGAGTAGTCAAAATGTTCCTGAAGGTAGTAGTGAAACTACAGAAGCAGAGTTAGCAGATATTGAGAGTTCAGCCCTTGATTGGTCAAGTGACAAGAGAGAAGCTAATGGAACTACAGAAGAGGGATACAACATTGGCTGATCTGTTTTTTCAGAGTTGTTGATCCAGAAGAGATGCAACAAACTCCTGCCTGTTATTATCTTAAGGAAGTATTGCTAATGAGGAAGCATCGACGTGCAGATATACCAGGAAATGCTGAATGGGGTGAATATCATCAAATTTTGATTCCATACCCATTGAGGAAGCAAGTGGTAGCAGTAGCCCACGAGTCTGGACATATGCGAACCTGGAAGACTGTTGAGAAGATTATAAAGTATTTTTTTCTGGCCTGGACTTCACAAGGTTGTTAGCAAGTTTTGCAGAGCATGTCACACATTCCAGATAGCTGGAAAACCGAATGAAACCATTCAGAAAGCACCCCTACAACCCATAGAAGTTAGTGGAGAACCCTTTAGCAAGGTAATTATAGATGTGGCTGGGCAGCTTCCAAAAACAAAGAGAGGAAATGAATATTTGGTGACATTAATGTGTCCAGTGACTAGGTATCCTGAAGCGATTCCTGTAAGAAGTATAAGTGCAAAGGTAATTCCTGAGAAGTTGGTGGAGTTTTTCTCCAAGTTTGGAATACCAGAAATTGTGCAAAGTGATAGAGGAATGAACTTTACTTCAAAATTGTTCCAGGATGTGATGTACTTGTTAGGAGTAAAACAAGAGTTATCAACTGCTTATCATCCAGAGACTCAAGGAGCCTTGTAAAGGTTCCACCGACATTGAAAAGTATGTTAACTAAGTATTGTAGTGAACCAGGAAGAGAATGGGATGCTGGTTTACCCTCGAGGTTAATTGAAGTTAGGAATGCTTATCAAGAAAGTATGGGATGTTCACCAAATGAAATGATTTTTGGTCGAGACATTAGAGGTCCATTGAAGATTCTTCCAGATAATTGGGAAGAAAATCAAGAGGAAATCCAAGGAGAATATGTGAAGAACTTGAGGAAAAGGTTAAGAGAAATTAGAAAATTTTCTTTAGAAAATCTGAAAATAAGTCAAGAGAACATGAAAAGAAAATATGATGCTAAGACTGAGCTAAGAAATTTTAGTGTAGACAGCAAGTTCTAGTGTTCTTATCAGTGAAAAGATTTCCCCTTACCAATAAGTTTCAAGGTCCTTATAGGATAATAGAGAAGTTAAGCGATCGAACTTATGTGACTGAAACAACAGGAAGAAGAAAATGACAGAGGAAGATACATGTGAATCTTTTGCAACCTTGCTTCTCAGAGACTAAAACTGAAACAGTGTCAATAACACAGACAACGTCATCTACAGAAGACGATGATGGCTATGATTTGGGAGCTGAGAGCAAAATGAACAATTCTTTAATAATAGAAAATTTGGAAGATAAACTGAAACATCTGAGCGTTGAGCAGTGAATTAAGTGAAGTGATTCAAAGTTTCCCTGAAATTTTTGCAGATGTACCTAGGCGTACCAATTTGACAAATCATGAGATAAAGATCAGTGAAGATGGAAAACCTTTTAAGCTGAGAGCTTATCGCTTATCACCTTTTCATCAAGATGTTTTGAAGAAAGAAGTTGAATATTTGTTGCAGCATGGATTAGCAGAACCCAGTTCAAGTCATTATAGTTCTCCTTGTGTGTTAGTGAAGAAACCAGATGGCTCATTTGGGATGTGTACTGATTATAGGAAACTGAATTCCATCAGTGTGGCTGATAATTATCCCTTTCATTTTATTGATCAATTACTTGATAATATTGGGCAAGCCAAACTTGTTTCCAAGATAGACTTGTTGAAAGGATATTATCAAATTCCCTTAAATGAGAATGCTAAGTTACTGTCAGCTTTCCTTACTCCTTTTGGACTGTATCAATACACTGTTTTGCTGTTTGGTCTGATGAATGCACCTGCAACATTCCACAAGTAATGGATCAACTACTAGGATCAATAGAAGGAGTGGGTGTATACCTAGATGGCAATGTGATTTATGCTAATACATGGGAAGAACATCTGAAGATATTAAGGAAAGTGCTCAAGAAACTACAGGAAGCAGGACTAACAATCAACTTACAAAAAAGTGAGTTTGGAAAGGCAACTGTTCAGTATCTAGGATTTGAAGTTGGAAAAGGCCTTCTCGCTCCTATTGATGCTAATGTAGAAGGTGTCCGTAAGGGTAAGCTCCCCACCCCCTACTACCAGGAAACAGCTACAAAGATTTTTTGGGTATGGGTGTATTTTATCGTCTATTCTGTTCAAATTTCTCAGCCGTAGTAGCTCCCCTAACTAACTTGACCAGTCTGAAAAGAAGGTTTGTTTGGACTCCAGAATGTCAAGAGTCATTTGAGAAGATTAAAGCCATATTATCTTCAAGACCAGTGTTTCAAGCACCAGACTTCAATAAAAAGTTTGTGATACAAGTTGATGCATCCGACTGTGGAATTGGAGCTGTTCTACTTAAAGAAGATGACAACAGAATATCCCATCTAGTATGTTTCATGTCTTCAGAGTTGAAAAAGCATCAGAAAGCTTACTCAACAATCGAAAAGGAATGTTAGCATTAATCACAGTATTGAAAAAGTTTGAAATGTATATGAACCGACCTAGGAATGAAGAAATTTTAGTGTTGTCGGACCAGAGCCCAATCTCATTCATCAATAAGATGAAAAATAATAATATGAGACTGACCAGGTGGGCTTTATGCCTGCAACCATATAATGTAAAAGTTAAACACATTTCAGGAAAAGATAATGTCATAGCAGATTATTTATCCTGCTGTGAATCGTTGGATTCAAACCAGGGATAACTAATCTTCTGGGGGGAGGAATTTCATGATGCTTCCTTGTAATACATATATCCTCCTATAATTCTGATATATTTACTTTTTTTATTTATCATGTATTATGTGTAATAATAATTATCTAAATATCATAACAGATCTCAAAAGAATTAATGCTTTAGATGACTTAATAACGTAGTTTAGAATAAATAATATCTTTCTTGATCAAAACGTAGTATATGAACACTGTGTATTCAGCGAAGACTTGTTTCATTTCAATTGTCATCAGTTGAGATAAGAGAGAACACTTTGTGTTGGGTTAACATGAGGATAGTTTTGAATAACAATTGCCGATTCATCCCATAAAAGCATAAGACGAGTGATTTCGCATTGTTACATGCATTGCTCTGATCACGCACGCCACTTTGAGAGAAAGAATACATATCTTGATCAGTTACACCATGTTTTGTAAGATAGCATTCAAAACATTTTGCTGGGGTGATGTCACTTTCCTTCTAGAAATTTCTCTTTTTGTATCTCGCACCCAAAATTCTTTAATGATGTCACCTCCCTACTTCTAGAGCTTTTCTTTTGTATCTCGTAACCAAAATGTTTTTATGGTTTCATGTAATTGTTTCACGTGCTACTGGAATTCTGAGACCTGTTTCTTTCTGATTTCCGAAACCGATTAGTTTTGGTTCCCTCTCCCTCTCTCTTGTTCTTAAAAAGAAGTTACTTTTAACGTACTATACTTGTGGTCACGTGGTAGCATTAACTTTTGAGATCTGAATTTAGTAAAGTTATTTAATTTGTAACGGCGCCTAGTAAAAAAGTGTGTTTTGTGGTAAAGCAGCTGCAGCAAGTGATTTTACAGAGGTTTTCACAAGTTTGTGTAAGGTAATGTGAATTTTACTTATTAATACCATGGTATGATAAATTAGGGAAACTTTGCCCCAGTGAAATTATTATTGATAAATCTTATGTGCATTTTTGTGTGTTTTCCCTGTTTGCAATCTCTTCATATTTTCACATTATTTTTTTTATGTGTGATGTAACATTTATTTACATAGCATTTTAAATATTTCTTGGTAATTTAACATTGCATACTTGATTTAATTTTTAATTTATTAAGGTTTTCTTTTCAAATCCTGAATAATCCTTGATAGTTTAAATTTTTGTGGATTAATTAAAATTCCTGATAAACTTTTTGTGAATTAATTTTGTTTCATAATTTAATTCACAAATTAATTAAGTGTTGTGTTATTTTCAAGTAATAATAAATTTTTCAAATTGTGAATTCTAATTATAAACTTTGAATTTAAAAATAAATTTTTCTATGTAATATTTCTTAGAAAAACAGTGTTTCATTTATTAACCACCAGTGAATAGGATTAATTGTGTGTGCATAAGGCAAAGTGATAAACATGTTTTGTTCTTTTAGTTTTCCTAAAGTGAATTAGGACCAGGGAAACAGTTAAAGTTGTGTGATGGAGTGATGCCCTTTTACTCTAGGATATTTCTTGTTTAATTTTTGATACCTCACACATATTCTGATAAACTTAGTTTGATTTTTCAAGTGTTTAATAAGTTTTTTAAGGGATCACTGTTACCTTTAGAGTACTCAGTTATAATTGTTATTGTTATGAGAGTTCAGGTATCTGGCTGAATTGAGGGATATTTTTGAATTTTGTGATTAGTTGTGTAATAACCAGGTACTTGGTATGCATCGTGACAATATATATATATATATATATATATATATATATATATATATATATATATATATATATATATATATATATATATATATATATATATATATATATATATATATATATATATATATATATATATATATATATATATATATATATATATATATATATTGTCACGATGCATACCAAGTACCTGGTTATTACACAACTAATATATATATATATATATATATATATATATATATATATATATATATATATATATATATATATATATATATATATATATATATATATATATATATATATATATATATATATATATATATATATATATATATATATATATATATATATATATATATATATATATATATATATATATATATATATATATATATATATATATATATATATATATATATATATATATATATATATATATATATTTATATATATATATATATATATATATATATATATATATATATATATATATATATATATATATATATATATATATATATATATATATATATATATATATATATCAAAGAACAGAGGCAGGCGACGGCCAGGGCACACATTAGCGCGAAGTTGGACCATAGAAACGTGTTCATCTCAACATAATTCTTTATTTCCAACGTTTCGTAATAAAAAGCTTTATTACATCATCAGGGAATCTGTTAAGTAATGAATAAAATTACTTTAAAAATTGCTCTAAAAACCAATAAAATCCATAAAATACTTCACAGTTAGAATACAAGATAAAAAAAACGCAAAAAACAAAAAAGACATAAAAGCAAAATCAAAGACCGCTAACCAACCTTATACCAAGAAGGCAGAAGACAGAATGCATAAAAAAAAAATTAACTCGGGTACAGCTGAGTGGAGGGGGTCTGGGTATTTAACTGGGGAACTAGTTGTTTAATAAATAATGATTCCAGGATATGCAGTTCGAATGCATTAGTTGTTTGCCTATGATACAGAAATCGTTTCTATCAATATATGTTTTACAAATTTTCGAATGGTTTCTTATGCTTGAATGCTCGGGATTGGAGAGCCTACAGCCAGTCCGAAAACTTAATCCCCGATGAGAGTCGATTCTGACCCTCAGTAACCTCCTCGTGGATCCGACAAATGTCCCAGAGTTACACTTAGGGCAAGTATACTTATATACCACGTTAGAGGTCAAAAGAGGGTTTAATCGATCTTTGTATCTGAAAAAGGAACCAATCATTAGTGGATTTTTAGGAATTAATTTTAGATTAATGGCACCATAATGTTTATGAACAATTTGTGCGAACCTTTGTCGAAAAGAATCATCATGTAAAAATGGAAATTTGGCATAAAAAGCTAATTTTGGTACTGTACAAGGTTTGGCGATATTCATGAATTGTTTGTTAAGGAACATACTGAGCTTTTTAAAAAACAAGTTCTGTGGGAAGTAATTATTCATAAAATATTCAGAAAGGAAACCATTTTGTTGATGGAAGGATGGCCAGTTCGATGTAATAAAAAAAGCCCTGTGGAGGAGAGTAAAAATAGAGTTGAGTTTAAAGTCATAAAAACAAGAACTATAGTAATTGGATCCTAAACCAGTAAACTGGTTTAGGATGAAACCATAGGAACCTAGAGTAGTAGGAGACAGGGACAGAGACAGAGAGTGTGTACAAGACACATAAGGAACACATTTAGAACCAATGATGATGTATATCAGAGTATCAGGCCATGAAGAGAGAGAGAGAGAGAGAGAGAGAGAGAGAGAGAGAGAGAGAGCATGAGTTAAAAAAACAAAGAAGAATTTTGATAAAAGGTGGGTATAAACGACCGAAAAATAGAAAATAAGCACAAAAAAATTTAAATGAAAAGGGAAAAAGAAAAATAAGAAATAAACCATAAGCAAGAAGAAACGAAAAGTCATGATGAAAATCTCATCTACAGAGCCAGAAACTCTGAGAAATGCCATTAGAAATGAAGAGGAAAAATTAAGCAAGACAAAATGAAAAGAAAATTATGAATGGGACATTCAGAGACAGTATTGTCGGGAACGCTACTACCAAATCACCGAGTTATCTTCCACATTAACTGATAATACAAATCGGATGTCAGTCAAAACCCTGGGCTTAAAATTCCGCATTACCGATTTAAAGTCGCTTAGCTTTACTGCCGATGGTACTTCTATTGTTGCTGATGGTAGTAGTAATAGTAGTAGTAGTACCACCACCACTGTTACCATTACTATAGTAGTTCGCTCTTGCTACTTGTCTGTCGAATAGAATTATACGTCATCTATGAGAAAAACACTTTACTCTTAAGATATTCCTGGTCCCAGCTACTTTACAGTATATCTCCTCCAGTTGCATAATGCCTATTTCTAATAACTCCCTGCTATCACTAACAGTCTTTTTCCAATTATAAAAAATCCATTCTTATTCTTAAAGTACATGTCTGCTGTCGCATACTATGTGATTATTGACATTTGGAGAATGTTCCTATTCACAAAATGTATGTTCACTTTCGGTGCATATTGTCCGTCTTACGATGTCAGATTTCACCTGCTCTTTGAAACTGCCTTTTCCACCGTCATATTCACACTTCAGGTTTGCGCAAAGAAGTCAGTACCGACAAAAACACTCATTCATTTTGCAGCCAAAGATCTGCATCTTCATTGATGTGGGAAGAATGGAGAACTGACGATTCCTACCTCCCATAATCAATTGCTATACAGATTTACACAAATAAACATTAATATGAATAAATTCACATAGTTGCGTCATAATTCATAATTTATTCTATAGACTAAATAATTTAAAGTTTTGGAAAAAAGCTAGACCTAGAACATTTAGGTTACCATGCTCTAGCCATGTCTGTGTGAAACTAGGAACTGCATTTGGAACATAGCGTTTATAACAGTAAACATATGCTGTATATATATCTGGGTGGACGCAGAAAGCACTGCTCTTGAAGAAACAAAGATGCCAGTTTACGACGTAAACGAACCTGTCCGTGTGACAGAGCCCTTGCGATATCTGATCATGGCAAATAGTAGGACCATATTTAAAATGTGCCGTCTGAAATAATGATTTTGTGAAACTTCTTCATTGCATTATAAAAGGAAATACCAACAAATTTTCGCTCATCCAGCACATTAGATCTTCATAATATATAAACTGAAAATACAATCTTCTTAATGAAAAATGATATTCCTTATGCCATTTAGGAAATGGCTTATCATACAATCATTAAAATACAAGACAGAAAACAAATCCTTCAAATATCTAACAATGTAAAATGTATAGTTTCCAAAATCGTTTCAGTATTGGATCAAAAAATTCCATTTTACGTCGACTATGCTGTGTATAGATTAAAGTCCGCGGTTAAATAAGAATGCTGACAAAGTAAAGATAAAAATGAAGTCCTACCTCCAATTAGGTGCCAATTAGGAAAGGTTAAAGAGATACTCCCCTTTGTGATTAGCGTCCCTTCTTTTGAACTCATTTGATTGAAACGACTTCAAATAGCTCCATGTTCATTGCACCTTAGGAAAGAATTTGAACATTTGAAATTAAGATATTTTCGCAGCTGAAAATTCTGTCTTTTTTTTTCTACCATCAATGACTTCTAACCGAATAAGCTTTATCTATAGAGTTTCAAAGTGTTCTCCTTTAATTCTTTCTCTTTTAGTTTTATTAACTCAATATCACTAAAGAATACATTAAAAGCAGCGCGACAATTAGAACATTCTTTTAGGAATAATCAGTTTTCATGAAGGATCTCAGCAGATCTTTCCTGAAATACTTTTTTACAGACAGACTATGACCTCTTTGACCTAAATTCTATATTCAATTCAATTCAATACAAAAAAATTGACGGATCATAATTTTCCATCAAATTTCTGTTTATAAAAATATTCCAATAGCTAATAAAAGCAGTTTTTGTCGATCTGTTAGGAACTTTTGCTTGAAAGTTTTTATGAAAATAACAAAAATGAACACATCTTTATTAAGCATTTTTTTTTTTAGATATCTTTATTTGGATATAAGGATTTTTTATTTAAAAAGCTACTTTAACGGGACGATTTAACTGACCCTAACGAGAAACTGTTTCAGAATCCAGCAAGTAATGTGTTACAAATAATTTGACCATAATTCACTTTATCTTATTTTCAACTACCGTATTTGCCTATTCTTTTGTATCGCAATAACAAGGTTTTAGAATTATATTTCCTATGAAAGAAAATAAATAAAAAAAAAGAAATAGACCTTTCATTCATGACTCAAACTTCTGATTTTAAAATCATACAGTAAAAAAAAGAACTGTTCAGCTCGGTCAAGACATATATTTTGATCTCGTCGATAAATATATTCTATCATTACAATCCCAAGTTCTCGTTTGTGAATAAGGAAATTTTGTCACAGCAGAAAACATATCGAAGAGAACTTTTGGATATCATCAGTTAAACAATAAAATCCTTACGATTTCCAGCAATCCCATTTAGCAGCCTACGGAGGCATCCTCATTACACCCACCAAAATCAATCATATTAAAATAAAGGGTGAAACGTTTGTAAATTACAGCTTTTAAGACTGTAAGTTTATCTAGCTTCCAGTCTGATGGAAAGTAGCAGAGCTCGGTATCAAAGGAAGGGAAAACAGGAATATTTAAGGTTTCTTGTTGTTATCATCTCTCAAGTTATGCAGTTTCTTATGCAACATAGCAAAAGTCCTTGAACTTAACTATTATGCTTCGAAAAAACGAACTATCATTCTATAACTAGAGGACAAATATAGCC
>NC_089761.1:10463091-10470591 GCF_040412425.1 Macrobrachium rosenbergii
ATATATATATATATATATATATATTTCCTATTGATGTCAATGGCTTCTAAGGAATAAAGAAAAATTATTCACGCTTCTTTCCATTTACTTATTTTAGTCGATAGACCGTTTCCTTGCTCATCGGCGACGTCTTTGGAAGTAAATTACAAATAGACATACAAGGTTTTTATTACTACATGCGGACTTTGCGGCTACACCTAAATTTTAAACATGTCGGCATTGAGGTGCTGAAATCATTACCCTAATGACGTCAAGTTTAAGAAATAGCCGTAGCCGCTAAGTCCACATGAAGTAATAAAAACTCTCTCTCTCTCTCTCTCTCTCTCTCTCTCTCTCTCTCTCTCTCTCTCTCTCTCTCTCTCTCTCAAGATTATTGAAGCTCGTGTGTCTTTGTTTGCCAAGTGGGATGGAGAAAAAATCTAAGTGTGTCTTGATACTCGACATCAACTTTCGGCACTATACTCGTACACAGAAGCTTTGCGTAAGGAAATACTGTATTTTGCATCATAAGGTAACATTTTGATTGCAATGCTTATTTACAGCTTCTTCACTTTTCTCTACCGTAATTAGGGAAAGATATCACACGAGAATTTTCCAGTATTTTGTAGTGATAATCATAAATTTGAGTAATTTTTTTGCTAGGTCACTAATTCCGTTACCACTCACAGTAATTTGTTTATTGAATTTATTAATCTTTATTGTACATCAAAAACTGGGAAATTCCTTTTTTCAAAGAATCTCACTAAAGACGCCGATTTGAGAAAAAGATTGAATCCTAAAATGGGAAGGGTCTTAAAACTCTCTCTCTCTCTCTCTCTCTCTCTCTCTCTCTCTCTCTCTCTCTCTCTCTCCTCGACCATAAGTTAAAAAACTGTTTGACAAGCGGTGTTGACCGACCAGCGAAGAACGATCGAGGAGGAAGAGCAAAGAGGCGAGTGTTGACACGAGAAAGGAGGAGCAATGGAAACCGCATCTAAGAAGGCTCTTTTTGCCTCTATTGACGTTTGGGATTTAAGCCACTTTGGCTTCAGAGGAAGAGGGGAAATGACTTTAAGACTTCTTACGTTCTTCGTAAAACATGACTTCTCTCCCATTGCAGTCAGTGTTGTCTAATTAGGCAAATTAGGGCTTAGTCGAGAATAGCCACAAATACTTCTACCAGCATAATGTAAGCATGAATGTATGTACAAAATTGCATATAGAATTTGGTTATTATAAGCAATATTTCGATAAAAGTGCTAACCACATGTGAATTATAAAACGCAACTCTGTTCAGTCATCTAACTAGAATCGTGCATAGAATTTATAAAATCAATTTAGAACTGAATTCCCTTGTAAGTTGAGGCTGTTCTGCAGTCACAAGGGATTTTCTTTTCCTTTTTCTTGCGTTGATCGTTTTAAATTTGTACAGGTGTGATTGTGTGTATGCGTGCATATGTGTGTGTGTGTGTTTGTGTGGGTATTTGTGTAGTTTGATATGTAAATATTTGTACTGTATGTAGTAAATGCTAAATTTTTTGTGTTACATGGAGACTTGAATATTACATAACAGGAGAGTAATTTTTTTTTCCATGATATAACAATAATAAATTTGCTACATTCAGTACAAATATTTATAGTACAAATAATTACAGTTTTCAATCTAAGGAAATAAATAAAACCGTGTTAATCCTGTACCCATATTTCACAGAAATTCCTTTTGAGATGATTAAACTAATCACAGTTATATATCTTTTAAAATTCTTACCTGCATCTTAAGAACACATACTGCAGAATTTGTACGTTTCCCGAACAGGATGGCTTTGTTTATTCACCATTGTTTGCTGTTGTTAATTTGCTGTAAATCATAAAGAATAAAAACCATTTCTGGATTTCGTGAAAATGGCCTTTAAATGAGATCAAATCTCTTCCAAGAAATTATGAATATCGTTTATATATCATTTTCATTTTTTCAAAATGTCTGTAATTCTCTTGTTTTAACTTCTTTTCTTACATTTTCCTTGCATGCTGGTTTTCAGAACTTGCACTGCAATAGAAGCCAGCCTCACAAAATCTTTTTCTGTGTGCTTCTTTCATAGTCACAGTACATGGTAACCGAAGAGCAAACGGCAAACGATACTCAGATAATAATATTCTGACATATTCAATAAACACGTAATGTAAAGAATTTCACAATACACTTAATGACGCGTACTTTCAGTAACATGGGTCTCTGTCGCGTTGATCTGCTGCTTTCGTCAACTGTGATAGTTCACTCTTTGCTGGGGTTACACTAGGGTCTTGGAAATTTCCTGATTAATATATTCACGCATATGTCTTTGTTATTTCTGCATGGTTTTAGTTTTACATTGTAAAAACTAGAGAACAATATTTATTTCATTAGTATATGATAATAAAAAAATGATTAGATTCGAATTCATTATAAGTGGGTCGTGAAACCCTGATCAGGACACTTAATTTCAGCATTTCAGGTACTGTTTTCTTTTTATATCTATGAAAAATGTGATCACACCAATAAGATTTTCGAGTTCAGTCTTGATCCATGGAGTGATAGCATAGACAAAGATTTCAGTAAAGGTCAGGGCAATGGTATGACCTTGTTTGCCGGTCTGGTGTATAAATGGCCAATCTGCAAGTGCTTGTGACAAGTTCCGCATCTTATACTGCGACGGCTTCCATCCGACTTCAGCGGTGAGAAATGTCTGTATGGCAGGAAAGATTTCATTTCACCGCGTTCAGCTGAGTCTGTTGTCCGTTATCAGTGGCACTGTTTGTTCTTTTAATAGAATCATAGTCGTGAATTTTCCACATACATTTGAAAACTTGCTTTAAGAGAAGAATTCATTTCCAGATATAAGATGAACCAGACAATTCTTCAACCTGAATATATCGTATGGCGCCATTCTGCGATCATCACAAAAAAGCATTCCGGCTTTTACCAAATTCCGTTATCACGTCTTTGGTAATTATACTGACACTTTGCTTGAATCAACGAATTTATCGACATCCTGAAGTTTGCTAATGCTTATTCGCCCCTGCATGATATATCAAATTATATTATGTTATATCGTACTATATTATATTACATCATATTATATTGTATTATGTTATATTATATTTTATTATATTATATTCACTGAAACCGAAACCCATCAGAAACTGGGTCTACGGAAAAGACAGGATATCCATCACAATTTGAGGAACATGGGGAGGGGGTTCATCCTTGTGCAAGTAGGGTATCAGTGTCAGCTTTTAACCTTTGCCAGATACGAAGACAAACTCTGATAACTTAATTTTCATTAAAAGTTTAAAACTTTACAGTCAAAACTATCCGGATTTTACTCGGGTATGTGGAAATAGCAACTATGCACGAAGACGACCTAAAGAAGATCTTGGGTTTGGAGGTCCAGATGTGGCCATGCGTCAACATTAACGTTATTCGAAGATTTCATTTTGTGACGGGGTAGGGCCAGAGTTTCGTTTCAGAATATTTTGTTTCAAGAGTTGTGTAATTCCTTAGTACCTTGCATGGTCATAAATAAAAGTTATGTTATTTCTTAGTACCCCAAGTGGTCATGACTAAAATTATCGATATAATAATGATAATAATTATAATGTAGCTATGAAAAGCAAAAATAAAAAAAAAAGTCAAAGGAGATACTTATCCGTAAGAAAAAATATGCTCCTTCCTTTTGCTGCCATATAAAAGGAGATTCTATACCGACAACCTCTCAATTAGCAGGTTTTGAAATGGTGACGTTGACTCTTCTGTCAAAAACGTAAGGGTTATTCATCACAGCCTCTTTTCCCTGCGAAGAGCGTAATTGAACTTTTTGAAGCGCCAGGCGCCATGGCGATAACTCGTCACAAAAGGCAGTGATGAACAGAATTTCCACGATTCCAACAGAGAGATGAGATGCTGGCAAGTACTCTTTTTTTTTTTTTATTCTTTGGCCATTTTCATCATAACTTCCACTCTGCTTCGAAAATCTATAATTGAGGGGTTAAGACGATTTAACCGATTTTCACACAGCAGAAAATGTAAAACGAAAATAGAAAAAAAAAATAACAAAACCTTAACGGCTACATACTCACTCACCATGTTAACTTCTTGAATTTAGTACCTGAAGGACCCCTAAAATCATGTTGTACGTCAAGTGTAGAAAAATTTTTTTCTTACAGATTAGAGCCGGATGGCTTTATATTAGGCTCTTATAAAGACATTAAAATACTCTTGCGATTCATCATAGTTGCAGTCTGATAAAACAGTACTCAGCTCGGTGATGGTATGAATCATTGCATATAGTTCCTACCCTTGAACTTTTATAACTTCTGATTACTAAGAGAGAGAGAGAGAGAGAGAGAGAGAGAGAGAGAGAGAGAGATCCCTTAAGAGATAATCTGGCAATGTATCTTAGAAAATTCTATAAGTCATGAAGCTTGACTGGCGACTCAACTCGCATATCAAAAGTAATATCTCATTTCTTGAATTAACGCTGCTACTTCGCCAAGTGAATCTTTGTCGCCTAAGTTTCTTTTTACCTAAGTAATTTTGTCGGACGGCCTTAAACTATTGTTTACAAATGAGCTGGTCCTCAACATACTTTGGCTTTTATGCTGCTACTAGTAGCTCATCCTTTCCTTCAGTTTTAAAAGTTGCGTTGCGTTTGCCAGAAAAGTCTTCAATTTTGTATTGGATAGGTAAGTTATATTTTTAGTAAACTGTATATAAGTTGTACAGAATCAAATGTACAAAAGTTATTGGAAGAAACAGTGTGCAAATAAATAACAAAATAAACCTTTGTTCTAACCACAAAGTTTAAAAACTCTGCGAAACTGATATAAATAAAAACAAGTAAAAAATGCGCCGAAGTTTCTTCGGCGCAATCGAGTTAACTGGACAGAAAAAGTGCGGACAGAATAAAGTGCGGACGCAAAACTAAAAAAACGATAACATAAACTGGACTGGCAATAGACGAAGAATCATTGACAAGTTACTCAGACATCGATAATATAAACAATAATGCAGAGATGATGAATTTCAGTTATATGTAATATGATATTACCACAACTGTGAAGATAATGATTCATATTAATGATCACGTAGATGACGTAATACATATTTGCATCCATTGTTAATGCAATTGTTATCTTGCTGTGGAGCAATTCTTCGATGATAACGCCAAGAATCTATGAATATGCTGTCATGTCTTTCTTTATTGTTACCCATTACCAATGTAAAGAAGTTTATTATTGTTATCTTTGTAATATATATTATAGTAACGTTTTGTTCCTTCTTATTTGAACTAGTTTTATATTTCCTTTATAGTTGCTTTATTGTTTCTGGCTTTGTTTGTTGTTAGTTGTTAGAGTCTCAGGAGGCTTAGGAAGACAGTGCAGTTTTCTTACTTCATTAACACACTAGTAAAATAATACAAGTTAAGTAGTATGACTACAAATCGAATTATGAGCCTTTCTTGAAATCTTCTTTACCCAGAACTGGTGAGGCTCTTGACCTCACTCCACTAAGGCTCTCGGATATTTTCTATCTCCTTCTCTCCCTTCAAGCTTGCTTTCTGAAAGGTTCTTCAAAGGAAATGTCCATCCCACCAGTAGGCAGACAATTGCTTCTGATCTACCTTGTAGTCGTCCTTATTGGTTGAAGATTATCTAACGACGTCCCTTGGGTGTGATTAACTGACTTAATTCCTCCTCTCTGGGTGGGACTAATGACATCACCGGAAGTCTTCAGGTTCTGGCGAAAGTTGAAAGGTCAGGTCACAGGTGAGATGGGTAGGCAGTTTTTAATGGTTGCATTTAGATTATTCTGGCACCAATGTTTTGGCTATATACTCACGACACTTCCTGATCATTACTCTTTCTCTCTTTCTCTCGTCTTGCTTCTTCTATTCTCTCTCTCTCTCTCTCTCTCTCTCTCTCTCTCTCTCTCTCTCTCTCTCTCTCTATCATTTGTCTATTAATGGTTCTCTCTCATTTCTTTTTCTCTCTTCTATATTTACGCTATTCCTAACTAATATTCTCCTAGCTATCATTACAATGCTATTTGCTGTTTGTGGGAAAATATCTTTCAGGCGGAGAGTTTAGAACTTTCATTGTAAGTCAAATAATGAAATATTGTATAATTAATTACTTGATGGAGACGTAAATACAAAGAGTAAAATAATATTGCAGACATTAAATAGAAAAACTACTAAAATAAAACATAAACTGTTAATAAAAATCTATTTTCCAGTTGTAATAACAAAATACCAAGGCATTTAGGAAATATGCAAAGATACAATGCGTTACATTGTTGTATCAAAGGAAATTTCATATACAATAAGGAAATATGTCATTCACATTAGAAAACTTGACATTTCAATCATATTATATTTATCAAGTTAATAACATGTTCATTTTTTTCGTGCAGCAAAACATCAGAACGAAAACGATTGTTTTAAAGTACCAGTTCTAAATGAGGCGAACAATATTCGTGAATGGAAGGAATTTGGTCTCAAGTTTATCTGTGAGTGATACAGCCGAGTCAAATCAGCCTCAGATCATGAAACCCAGATATTGAGAAAAGACATTTTAAACACAAAGAATAATAATGGTAAATAACTGTTAGATTCCATCATCCATCTACAAGGACAGGGAAAATTCTGAAAGTTCGAGTGTGTAAATATGCACATCAGGTGACCGTTGGCATTATCAGAAACAGGCCAAAGGTAGATGATGCTGATTTTCATTTGTCCTTTCTGCATCATCTCACCGACATCAACTGCTTCCCTCATGAGCATTTCTCGAGGAACGAACGAGAACAATGAGGGTAAGGTCTTTGAAAGCACCCTTATGTTGATTATAATGCGTGGAAAGGGAGAGGGAATGAAACCACGGGAATAAGGATAACAATGGGATGAAACCGTAGATGAAGGTAACAACACAAAATTCTCAGTGAATTTTGTTTTTTAGGAATCGACTTCCTTTCATACTACGTCGAATGGGTAGTTTAGCACTTACGATCACTGTTATATAAGGATGAGGTATGGAATCAGGGCCTTTCTCTAAAGGTTATTTAAGAAAAAAATTTATAACATTGATAAAACACTTTTACAGAGAGGAATAGCTTAGAGTTGCAAAGTTCTCAACACCAGGACAACTAAAGGCTCGGAGCAGAGGGAGTAGGATTCTCACCTGGCGTTTTCTCGTGTTTTTTTGTAAACGTCCGCATCCAGAGTAATGAGATATTCAACCTCTCCCTTCACCTCTCCTGTTAATTAATAAACTAATTAAGTTAATTAGTGCGATTTAGTTATGGTGACCTCATTATGCCAACATTTCTTCTCCTCATAAATAATTCCTTATAAATTCATTCACATAGAGTTGGTACTTATTCTTTATATATATATATATATATATATATATATATATATATATATATATATATATATATATATATATATATATATATATATATATATATATATATATATATATATA
>NC_089761.1:10473091-10525591 GCF_040412425.1 Macrobrachium rosenbergii
CAAAAACTATGGATTAGACACCAATATATGTCGTTTTTGGTTATTTTTATATGTCACCCCCTTTCCACTCCTCACTCCCATTCCTATTGGGTTAAATTTGGACTTAAAGGGCATCGGGAGTGTCACTATTCATTACAGCGACCTTAAAAACTATGAATTATTTACTAAAGCCATCATTTTCAATTATTTTTAAATGTCATCCTCTTCCCACCCCTTCTCACCCCCCTCCCTATCAGGGCTGAACTTGGACTTAAAGGGCATTGGAAGTGTCACTATTCATCTCAGCAACCTTGAAAACTATGGATTAGACTCTAATATCTGTTATTTTTGCATGTCACCCACTTTTCAACTCCTTCTCAACACCTCATCCCCCTTCTTGTCGGGGGTGAACTTGCACTTGAAGGGCATCAGTAGTGTCACTATTGATCTCAGTGACCTCAAAAACTATGGATTAGACACTAATATCTGTCATTTTCGGTTAATTTTGCACGTCACTCCCTTCCCATCCCTTCTCACCTCACCTTCCTATCGGGGCTGAACTTGGTCTTAAAGGGCATCAGGAGTGTCACTATTCATCTCACCAGCCTCAAAAACTATGGACTAATATCTGTCTTTTTCTGGTTATTATTACATGTCACCCTCTTCCCATCCCTTCTCACGCCCCTTCCTACTGGGGCTGAACTTGGACTTAAAGAGTATTGGGAGTGTCACTATTCATCTCAGCATCCTCAAAAACTGATGGATTAGACACTAATATCTGTTGTTTTAGGTTATTTTTACATGTCACCCATTCCCACCCCTTCACACCCCTTCCTATCAGGGCTGAACTTGGACTTAAAGGTATCCAGAGTGTCACTGTTCATCTCAGTGTCCTCGAAAATTGTGGATTAGACACTAATATCTGTTGTTTTGGTTATTTTTACATGTCACCCCCTTTCACTCCCCCTTCCACTAAGGGCTGAACTTGAACTTAATGGGCATCGGGATTGTCGCTATTCATCTCGGCGACCTCGAAACTATGGATTAGACACTAATATACATTGTTTCTGGTTATTTTTACATGTCACACCCTTCCGACAACTACCCCTTTGGTGCCAGTGATGTCTTACCCACGCAGTATTCTTTCCCAGAGAGTAAGTCATATGTACTGTATACCTAGTTTGGTTGAAATTACTCTTTGAGTTTCAGAGTTATTTAATGGCACATACACAGTCACATACAAAATTTACAAACACACACACACAAACACACAAACATATATATATATAAATATATATATATATATATATATATATATATATATATATATATATATATATATATATATATATATATATATATATATATATATATATATATATATATATATATATATATATATATATATATATATATATATATATATATATATATATATATATATATGTGTGTATGTAAAAAAAACTGTGAAAAGGTAAAATGTGTGTGTAATGTAAATGTTTTTAACAAAAATGCATGTATGTGTGCGTGTGTGTATTTATGTGTGCTAGATTAAAATCAACTCTAAAAAGGTCTACATTTTCTGAGGAGTGCAGAAGCAAAAAGTGTAAAACTAGCATTACTTATGTTCTGTAATATCTAATTATGTTAAATGTCACCAAATTCACTTGAGACTATGATTAAAAACGAAACTGATGGTATCCAATTACGTCATTCTAGAAAATTTTATAAGGGAAACTCAAGACATGTATAAGACAATATTTCTGTTGGCACCAGGGATGTAGCAACAGAAATAGTAAAACTTCATCCAAATGAAACTGATGTATAAGATCATATTTTCTTTCAGAATGTCCTATGAAAAATACTAAAACCCCTTCCAGACCTCTGGGAGCTTTTCAGTATCCATCAGTTGAACGTAAGAATTATATTGACTTTCTCGAAACTATAAAAATGAATCATGTCACGTTTTATTCATAATATCATCACAAAATTGATGAATGGATAACTAAGTGATCCAACAGGAATTTTGTTAAGGTGACAAAAATTGCAATATGGATACAAATATACAGTTGAGCAATATTCATGAGATTTTTGTCCAACTGAAGTGTTCTTCTAACAGGAAATGTGAGAGGTAAAAAATTTAACGTTAAACCTACTGCACACCAAACTATTGCAGTCAGACGAGTGATGTTTTTAACAAAATTGTCTGCATAACCAAAGTATTAAGTAAAGTTGCAAGTGAATAGATGAGGGTATGTAAGGATGTAAACGTGATGATAGTTTCCATATGACAAGGGCAATCCCATTGCTGATCGAATATAACTTCCGCATTACCTCCATTTGTTTGTGCTCCCCAACACCCAAAAGTTGCCTTTTAGAGAGGAAAAACGGGGGAATAAATACGCGAACGATGCCGCGAGGCAGGAGAGAAAGGGGAAGAAATTGAAGCCATTTTTAAATAAAAGGAAATCAGTTTTAGCCTCCATTTATCACTCCTGAAAAACGGCTCTTAGTTATGGAACTGTACTAGGTAACAGAGGGAGAAATGAAAGGGTAGAGATTCTGGAAAGGAAACTTTCAACCTCATTTAAAGTCAAAATTCCAGTTAGCAGGGAATTATATGTCTTATTTCTAGTCGAAAAATACGCCATGATATCAACAGTACATCGAGTGATAACGGTAATCAAAGTATTCCTTGTACTACAGCCTCAGCCAGTGAGTCATAAGGTTTAATCATTATCGTGGCTTGGCATCCTACTACAATGCTTTACAGCCATCACTGATCAACCAGTGCATATATATTTATAATTATAAGGTTAACTAGTTCTTGAACATCCCTGAAATGGGGCTGGTTCTGCCTGTAGACTTAGTAACTAAACAAACTCCGCAGGTTTATCATATCCCATTTCGGTATACATATGACTTACTATCTGGAAAAGAATACTGTCGGGGGGTAAGATATCACTGGCACCAAAGGGGGTGGGGGAGGGAAGGAGGTGACATGTAAAATATAACCAAAAATGACAGGTAATAGTGTCTAATCCATAGTTTTCGAGATTGCTGAGATGAATAGTGACACTCCTCATGCCCTTTAAGTCCAAGTTCAGCCCAAATAAGAAGGGGAGGTGAGAAGGGGTGAAATATAGAATGTTAAAAATGTTGGGCAAATGTAATTGAAGCATCTATCTTAACAGCTAATATATATATATATATATATATATATATATATATATATATATATATATATATATATATATATATATATATATATATATATATATATATATATATATATATATATATATATATATATATAAATATATATATATATTTCAGAAAATATATATGGCTGCTACAAGTTTTAAAGGACACATATATGCATTTCATAGCTTCAATGCTTTAAGATGTGATGAAAGAATTTATGGAGTCAGATGGAAGTAGGTCGAGAGACTCGAGGTAAAATCTTTGTGTTCAACAAATAGTTTGATTCCTCAGCAATATTGCCGGTCAGGTGATCTTCCAAGTGTTATGTATATTCGTGAGTACGTGCGTTAATTTGATCTAGATTACGCCAAAATCTGCCCTAAAAAGTGAGTTTGATCGTTCATTAACGTGATAGAACTGCAGTTGTCTAGACGTAGCTTTGGAGAGGATCCAGGCTTTAAATCGGCAGATAAGGTAGAGTTTGAAATCTCTGTTTTATGGGAGAAAAAATTGAACTTGTGATTTTTACTATGATTTTCTAATCATTATGAACTTTTGAACTGGTGTGGGAGATTTAATATGAATATTCATACCTCTTTTATATTATTATTTTGTCATGTTACGTTTGCCATATCTTGGCTATGCATTTTACACTTTCCATTATTGTGTTTTGCATTTCATATATTTTTTGGGAGTTTTCTATCATGTTTGATTCTTCCGACAGATGTCTGTGGACAGATGTCGGTGGACAGTGTGGACTGTTTCGAATAACATGTGGTAGACTGGTTTTGACATGACTAATTATTGATTTGGGGAGTATGTGTGAGTTTGGATATTTTCAGGCTATTAGCCATAGTGAGAGACTTCTTTAATCAGAAGTGTTTTGCAGTTTAGAGTTTAGTTATCTAACTCGATATTTCATTTATTATGCATTCTAATCTTTGCTTTGTTTTATTCATTTCTTGTTGGGTTATTTGAATAATAAACTTATTTTTGTAGAAACTATTGCGTTTCTTTAAATGGTCCATTTAATTGATTTGGTGAGAATGAGTGCGATTCGGGTGGGTGAACTTCGGAAAACGATGAGAGAGAGAGAGAGAGGCGATACACAGAGAGAGAGAGAGAGGTGATACACGGTGAGAGAGAGAGAGAGAGAGAGAGAGAGAGAGAGAGAAAGAGGAGAAAAATAGATGTAAGTGTTGCCGTGAGCGAACGTTCATACGCCTCCGTTTCAGGAATAAAGATCGTTGGAGCACGTTACGTACACCTTCAAAAAGGTGTTAATTCTGTCCTCGTTACAGAATAAATTGGTTGGCAGCGGTGTCAGAATTAAATGGCGGCAGCGGGTGTCTTTTGATTTTAAATGGTGGCAGCATGATTTTAATGTCTTTAATGATGGCGAAAGAGGGAGATTGCTAATAGACTAATTGGTAACGTTGATGCCCAAGGCATAGGCGACTTCACCTAAGAGCTAAGGCGACGGGTCAGTGTTGAATGACTGAGTAGGTCGTGATTACGTGTGAAATGCGGGGAACCTTTCCTCTGTTTTCCGTTTCTATTCGAGTACTGGGAGTGGGGAGTTGTGAAATAGATCTGGTTGATCTCTAGAGCAATTTTGGGGTTAACAAAATACCCAAATAAGTGTGAATAGTGGCGATTGTGAGTTAATTACGCAAAGTGATGATTCAACTAGAAACGCGCTGGGTGTCTTTTTTTGCTAAGCCGTCGAGTAGGTGACGTCACAGGTTAGCAAGTTGAGAGATAGGTACTTCGTTTTCTGTTTCAAAATTGGTAAGTACCCCATTCTCGTAAGTTGCGCAGAACGCCGTTTTCTGTTCTTCTTTTAGAGGGGGTAACTTGTGCCTTTCTCTAGTGTTCTTGTTGGTTTCTTTTTTTTATGTTGTTACGCTCAGGGCGTGTGATTACTCACAAAATGCCGGACGATGCAGCAAGCACATCCCAATCAGTTGTGGTGCATAAAGTGACGAACATTAGTGCGGGAATTACAAATTATAAAGGGCTAGTGGACGGAAAGCCAACCCAAAATATAGAAACTTTCATTGAGTCAGTGAACAATTATCTGAATTCCAAGAAAATTACGAATGGCGCTGAAGCTTTAACAGAGGCTAAATCATTTCTGGATTTAGATAAAGGAGATATTGGGAAACGAGCACGCAGTTTCGGGTTCAGAAGGTGTAAAACTTGGAATGAACTGCAGAAATTTCTACGAGCTACTTATGGCGGAGTTCAACGTGAATGCGCAGTTCGAATTTGCGAGAGTTTCTCAAAATAAAGAAGGGCAATGATTCACTAGTCACATACAGTGCGAATTTATTTGATGCAGTAGTTGAGTTAAAGAAATCTATAACAGGTTCTCCATGGGTAACTGGAAATAATATCTCCTTAGATAATTTTGAAAGATTGTTACACTTTGCTTGCCTTTTAACGTCAGTCCCAGATGTAATTGTAGATAGTTTTGATAAGAGAATTGATCAGGATACAGACGAATCCTTTTTGTTTGCACAGATTAACAAAAATCTAGCAAAATGCCCGACACTGGACAGTAGTTTTGTACAGGAGGTGCAAAGATGTCAGCTGCGGTTTCAAACCACAGAATAATGATAGTCGCTCGCATTCGGGAAATGATGCAACAGCGAAGACATGTGCACGAGTAGAATCGAAGAAAATTCCAGAGAGATCAGTCACAACGGTACATTGTTTTAATTGTGATAAAATAGGCCATAGTAAGTCAAATTGCAGAGTGAGATATTGTTCAGTTTGCAAATCTTCAGATCATGGATGGAGATTTTGCCCAGCCACGAAGAATAGAGATTATTCAGGGAAGTCACGGGGAGGTTTTTCTAGATATGACAGGAGAATTCCACATGATGCAAGTTCTAGATACACAAAGGAACAGCAGAATTTTCACAAGATAAGTTCGAAAACGGACACAGGATAATGACTAATCAGGTCGTAGAGTCACTAGAACCTAGGCCGATTGTACGTGGATTCTCTAATGGCAATGAAATTCATATTTTCATTGATTCTGGTAGCTCAGTTAACTTAGTAAATGCTGACCTTTTTCACTCGAGGTTTCCAGAGTGCAAATTAGTCCCTTCTAGTGAGACAGTGTGTGATGTACAAGCGAGGAAACTGAATATTTTAGGTTCGTCATTTCTTACGCTTTGTATCGGTGGAAAGACAATAGTAGAATCATTTTTGGTCATAGAAGGATTAGCCTTAGGTGAAATGGTTTTGCTAGGACACCCTTCTTGTATGCGACATAACATCAACATTCTTACGGGAGTTCAGGGATTACAATAGGTGAGTCAGGTTGTTTTGTTCCATATATACACAGGAAAAAACTTGTGAGAAACTTAAGGCACAGTCTGAGACATGTGTAACACAGTCATTAGAGAGTGAAGATATTCCAGAGATCTTTCAAAGGATTTTTGTTGGAAGATGTTGAATTGCAACCACGAGTTCCTACATTAGTTAAAGTGTCGCTGAAAGAGAAAAGTTTCCTTCTCAAGTGTGCGTTGTTGAGGGAACCGAGAAATTCAAAGACGTTGTGAGTACGGTGTCAGTGAATGAAATTTCAGTCGCAGGCGTGACTTCAGTAGAATTAGTTAGCTATCAAGACTCAGTGAAAAATATCACAAGGGTACTTATGTAATTGATTTTGAAGAGTTTAATGAAGAGCATAAATTAGTGAGTTTTGTGGAGACGGGAATATGTTTCCTAACAAGGAGCAACAGTTCGAAGTCAGGTTCTACATGAACACTTGGCTAAAGTTGATTATCCTGAATATTCAGATAAAGTAGAGAAAGTGTTGAAAGAATATCTAGATATCATTGCTTTGAAGGGAGATAAATTAGGAGTTACAGATGTTTTAGAACATTCAATCCGCCTAGAAAAGGGTACAAATCCCATATATATTCCAGCATATCGAATTCCTTTTAAGATCAGAGAAGAAGTAGAAAAAGAAGTTCAGAAGTGGAGTCGGAAGGCATTATTAGACCGTCCAATTCTCCGTTTAATTTTCCTTTGCTTGCAGTTCCTAAGAAAGACGGTAGTATCAGAGTTTGTGTAGATTTTCGTAAATTGAATGAAAAAACATGCCCAGATAGATATCCGGTAGCTTGTTTGCCTGATTTGTTTGTTGAGATCGGTGGCAAGAATATATATTCATCTATAGATCTGATGCAAGGGTTTTTTACAAGTTCCCCTTTGTGAGAGTAGCCGTAAATATACAGCATTTTCGGTACCAAAGGGACATTACGAGTTTAATAGGATGCCTTTTGGATTACAAGGGTCCCCAATAACATTTACTAGACTGGTTAACACAGTACTTCATGGCTTGTTAGGAAAGTCGGTGTTTGTGTACATGGATGATATTCTCATATGCACAGATACAATTGAAGAACATCTAAAGGTGTTAAAGAAGTCCTCAAGCGATTACGGTTCGCTGGGTTAAAGGTCAAATTAGCCAAATGTGAGTTTCTGAAGAGAAAATTGTCTATTTAGGACATGTTATCTCTAAAGAGGGAGTTAGAGTGAATGATGAGAAAGTTAAAGCCATTGTGAATTTTCCAATTCCCAAAACCAGGAAACAGATTCGTTCGTCCCTAGGTATGTCGGGTTTCTTTCGCCGTTTCGTGCGGAATTTTTCTACAATAGCGTCTCCATTGACAGATTTGTTACGAGAAGACGTTAAGTTTGTTTGGGGTGATAGTCAACAATTAGCTTTTGAGAAGCTTAAGAACGCTTTGGTGAACCCACCAGTTTTGAAGTTTCCAGATTTTAGTCAACCGTTCACCTTAGTGACTGACGCGAGTCAGGAAGGTATAGGTGCGTGTTTGATGCAGAAATTTGAGGAAATTACACCCAATTGCTTTTATAGCAGAAAGTTCAAAACACGTGGTAGTAACGAAAGGCTGATGTCAGTTGTGGACAAGGAGGCTTTCGCAGTCGTCTCTAGCCTTGTTCATTTTAAGATGTTGTTGTTGGGAAATAAAGTTGAGATTTTTACAGATCATCAACCGTTGTTAGAGCTTTTAATAAGCCAAATTTGTCGCCCAAGAGAGCACGTTGGTTCCTAACATTGAGAGATTTTGATACAAACCTCAAATACATTGAAGGTAAGCATAATGTAGTTGCAGATGCATTGAGCAGATATTTTCCGGTCGAGGATGAGGAAATACACACCGAATCCTGTGTGGGAGAAGAGAGTAAATATTTGGTGTCTAATGTCTCTGATATTAGTAGTTCTGAGAGATCGCATGTAGAGGACATACACGTTCCTACAGTGCATACTTCGGGGAGAAATAGTGAGTCGGCAGTCTCGGGAGAGATTGTTATTCGTGATAGTGAGAGTAACGCAGTGTGTTATATTACGGGTGAAAATGTCACTTGGGACATAGGCTTGCTGGAACAAAAGCAAGATGAAGATAAATTGTTGTCAGATGCTAAGGCATTTCTTAAGGGAGTTTCACCGAAGAAGGGTATAAGTTGCCTTTTTCTGGTCTAGAGTTGGAGAATAATTTATTGGTGAGAAAAGTTAAGTATAACTTGCGAAGTACTCGAAGCATGGGTGAGATTACACAAATCATCGTGCCAGAGAGTCTAGTACCACAAGTTCTAGACATTGTACATTGTAAATTTGGTTCTCCTCATTTGGGTGTAGACAAGACGTATGAAAACGTCAGGTCAAAGTTCTTTTGGAAAAATATGTTTTCCGCAGTAGAAGCCTTTGTGAAGAAGTGTGCTATTTGCAATGCGAATAAGCCAGCGACGACAGTGTCGTGTCGTTTGGGTTCATATCCCGTACCACATAGGCCGTTTCAGAGAGTGCATATGGATATTCTGGTTAACTTCTCAGAGTCCGCTTATGGTTATAGACATTTATTAGTAGTTGTTGATGAGTTGACTCGCTTTGTCGAGATTTTCCACTGAAGTACAAATCAGCTGAGGAAGTTGCTATAGCGTTCTTTAAGGGGATAATTTGTCGATATGGTGTTCCAGAATGTCTGATCACAGACAATGGTAGGGAGTTTATTAATAAGACTTTAGACGGTCTTGCTAATTTGTTGGGGATAAAGAAAGTATCTATAATCCCGTATAGACCTGAAGCAAATGGGTTGTGTGAGAGGGCGAATCGGAAAGTAATCGAAGCTTTGCGCATGACGGTGGGAGGTTCCGATACACATTGGGACAGATCTTTGGATGAAGTGCGATATAGTATCAATACTATGATGAATGACACAATTAAGATATCTCCAGCAGAAGCTTTGTATGGATACAAGTTGAAAGGACCTTTTGATTTGTTACCAGAGCGAGTTCAGGGTGATGTTACGGTCACTTCATTGATAAATACAGCGAGAGAAAGATTTGCACGTATCAGTAAAGAACTTGAACTTAGTTCGCGTGCAATGGTAGAGAAAAGTAACGCGAAATCGAGGGGAGTAGCTTTTTCGATGGGTGATAGAGTGTTTGTTAAAGTGAATGTTCGGAATGATCTGAATTATAAGTTAAGTCCGAAGTTCCACGGACCTTTGAGATTGTAGAGATCAAAAGAGGAATAGATTTGTAGTTAAAGATGTAAACACTGGGTGACGAAATTGACCCATATTTCGAAGTTAAAGAAAGTTGGGATGTAATGGAACGTTTGTATATAGTTAGAGGGATAAGTGGGTTGATGTTTGTATATATATATGATATTTATTTTTTTGTCTCTTGTTCATTTTGGATGTTGAAGTTCTTAGTCATTTGTTTTCGAATGATTTTTGGGAATTGAGACATGGGCTAATTTCATACGAGATTTGATCCGTGTGTTAGTGTGGTTGTTGTGTTATGATGTATTTTATCATCTGACGCAATATCTTTGTTGTTTAGGATTTTTTTTCTTGGGGAGGTATTTAGTATATCGGACCGAACAAGTCTGATCTTTTTTTCGGGTTGGGAGATCGTATTTGAGTGTTTGGATTTTTTTTTCCAGTTTCTTTTTTTAAAAATTAAGGGAGCTGTATTGTGAGTAATTGTAATTGTTATGATCATGGGAGCGATTGCCATTACGTCAATTGCTATTTTGTTGAGAGTTAGTCAGGTGTTGCGAAATATTTGCTAACCAGAGTAGAACTTTCATGTCTTTTACGAGATATGATACCTTTTAGTGTTTGGATAGAATTTTTTTTTTGTGAGTGAGTTCCGTAGAGTTGTTGTGCTTAATAGTGAGTTGACCGTGATTATTCTGAGATACAAACTTGGAATTAGTTCACATTGTGAGTGTTTGATTTTTGCACTAGTAGTTTTGGTTTGGTTCAGTAACATGAAACCTTTTTGTTATTAGACCTTTTTCGAGTGTTTTTTGGGAGACTCAGTAGTGACATGGGATAGATTAGAGACCATGTTCGTTTTGGGAGATCAATATCAAGGTTCGGGAGTTGATTATAAGACGAGTTGTACTTTAGTTAGAGAGAGGTGTGTGTGTGACAGTAGTGTTTTCCAGTTGCGAGTTGTGTCTGTGGGTGGTTGTGAATTGTCGTTAGTTCATGGACAGACTCCGACAGAATGTGACTTTAGACAGTTCCTGCGAGATTACCACATTGAGTCCACCAGTACTCTTCCTGCTGTGTTTTTGCAAGGAGTATGCAGTTACAATGATGTGCCAGAACAACAAGTCGACGACATTCGTTCATCGAGGGTCCAAACTGTTTGATCCATCCTGCAGAATCCTGTCTACGGAATTTCTCGTACTTAGCCGTGCTGTATTCAACAGTTCCGAGAAGATAATTATGCGTCATACGCATAACGAGCATTTGGTAGTGGAGGTACCTACAACCAAGGTGCCAATGACGGTTCCACCGTTGGAAGACATTGACGATTCCGTGATGTTCCAGTATCAGGAATATATTATGCCGACAATTTTAATTGTCTTAATAGCTATTTTACTGATAATTCTTGTTGTGGGGGTAGTAAAGCTTATTCGTGTTTGTAAGATTACATGTAAAGGCTCTAAGAACTCAACCCCAGTGACTTTGGAAGTGCGTCATGAGAGCAGTCCTTAAAGCTGCAGTGCAGTAGACATTGCTAATTGAGCATAGCTCTATTTTGTTATGTTTTATACATAGGCTTTTGTTTTAGTTTGCCGTTAAGGAGAGCGAGACGCTCTTATGTGGTGGCCGAGCTCTATTTCAGAAAATATGGCTGCTACAAGTTTTAAAGGACACATATATGCATTTCATAGCTTCAATGCTTTAAGATGTGATGAAAGAATTTATGGAGTCAGATGGAAGTAGGTCGAGAGACTCGAGGTAAAATCTTTGTGTTCAACAAATAGTTTGATTCCTCAGCAATATTGCCGGTCAGGTGATCTTCCGAAGTGTTATGTATATTCGTGAGTACGTGCGTTAATTTGATCTAGATTACGCCAAAAATCTGCCCTAAAAGTGAGTTTGATCGTTCATTAACGTGATAGAACTGCAGTTGTCTAGACGTAGCTTTGGAGAGGATCCAGGCTTTAAATCGGCAGATAAGGTAGAGTTTGAAATCTCTGTTTTTATGGGAGAAAATTGAACTTGTGATTTTTACCATGATTTTCTAATCATTATGAACTTTTTGAACTGGTGTGGGAGATTTAATATGAATATTCATACCTCTTTTATATTATTATTTTGTCATGTTACGTTTGCCATATCTTGGCTATGCATTTTACACTTTCCATTATTGTGTTTTGCATTTCATATATTTTTGGGAGTTTTCTATCATGTTTGATTCTTCCGACAGATGTCTGTGGACAGATGTCGGTGGACAGTGTGGACTGTTTCCGAATAACATGTGGTAGACTGGTTTTGACATGACTAATTATTGATTTGGGGAGTATGTGTGAGTTTGGATATTTTCAGGCTATTAGCCATAGTGAGACTTCTTTAATCAGAAGTGTTTTGCAGTTTAGAGTTTAGTTATCTAACTCGATATTTCATTTATTATGCATTTTAATCTTTGCTTTGTTTTATTCATTTCTTGTTGGGTTATTTGAATAATAAACTTATTTTTGTAGAAACTATTGCGTTTCTTTAAATGGTCCATTTAATTGATTTGGTGAGAATGAGTGCGATTCGGGTGGGTGAACTTCGGAAAACGATGAGAGAGAGAGAGAGAGATACACAGAGAGAGAGAGAGAGGTGATACACGGTGAGAGAGAGAGAGAGAGAGAGAGAGAGAGAGAGAGAGAGAGAGAGAGAAAGAGAGAAAAATAGATGTAAGTGTTGCCGTGAGCGAACGTTCAAACGCCTCCGTTTCAGGAATAAAGATCGTTGGAGCACGTTACGTACACCTTCAAAAGGTGTTAATTCTGTCCTCGTTACATATACACACATATATATATATATATATATATATATATATATATATATATATATATATATATATATATATATATATATATATATATATATATATATATATATATATATATATATATATATATATATATATATATATATATATATATATATATATATATATATATATATATAAGCTAAGAGATGATGAAAATGACCACCCAATCGTCTACAAAGGTGAGAATGGGTCTGTTCCAGCTCTAATAAATGTATCTGAATTCGACTGTGATATGTATGTATGAGCGGCAATAGACTTTTATCTTTCTCATAGTCAGGTGGGTAATATGACCTCGATCTGATAATCTGGACGTGGGTCCGTATCCTACTATTGACATCAGAATTGCATCATAATCTTGCATTTGGATCTCAGGCTTTGTAGAGACAAGCGTATCCAAAAAGTGTGAAGAATTCGAGAAGTTAAGAGGGAATTGTTATTACAAATATATGTTGTTAAAAGTATTCACTTTTTCGCAGCCCTATATGCTAACTTGTAGAGAAACAACACAGAAAAACAGAGAGTGTTTTAAAGAATGGCTCCCTGTTAATTAAGTTTGCCCATTAAATTCGTCAGGGTCAGTACTTTCACTCACTAAGTCTCTTCTGAGCTCCTGCTTAATCTGTTTTATGACTTCCACTGGCTGAGAGACCCTTCCTCCAGAACAGAAACCTGCCTCCTCGGCGCCCACGTACATGGCCTGCAGCAGGAATCAATGAGACTCTCCTGCGACAGCCAGGACACTTGAATAGCTCAGGGCGATGAACACCAGCGGAAAACCGAGGTCACATAAGCACGACCCGGGGCCCCAGCAACATGCCACTGTGCAGCCCTTGTCACCGATCCACGCTCAACCTCTCTTTTGTCTGGCCGATCACCTCACCAGCCGAGTGCTACCTTAAAGTGCCACAAGTAGGAAGTTCCAGTCCCACTCGTCTGAGAACCATTTGTTCTGCAACCAAGGATCTTCGCTTAAGGAATAAGGTACTGCACGGTGGAGAATGTTCAGTCATTTACCGTATGCTCTTATCTCAATTCATTTTCCTTTTCCCTTGTATGGTACTAGATCCTGAATGTTGTTGGTAATCACTTATCAGTGTAAAGAATAATTTAACTGAACCTAGCTTGAAGTTGCTCCTTGAGCCTTCACTATTCCCTTGTAATAATTAGACCGTGTTTTGGCTTAACCAATGATTATGTTCCTTTCTCCATACATTACAGAAAGGTTGTGTGAAACGCTGTAGAACCATCTGTATCCAGTGTGACCCAACGTCCATCAATCAAGATATTCCTGGGTGTAATTTCATCGTATTTTAAACCATATTTGAGAGGCACTAGTAATCTTGTCGAAAATGTGTTGAAAGAACAAGAAAGCGCTTGTACTCCTTTCATTTTTTCCTGTGGTCTTGGCTAAATATATTGTCACGCGCTATTTAGTGACATATAAGCATATAATTATAACTTAGCTTGAAAGCGCCCCGAGCCCAGCATGTAAGGCTCCCTGTAGCTGAAAGTTTCGTGGGCCGCGGCTCATACAGCATTATATGCTGTACAGAAAATTCGATTGCGCCGAAGAAACTTCGGCGCCATTTTTTACTTATTTAAGTAAAATGCTGCTATGTCATTCAAGCCGGGTCTTGAAAAGGTTCTGCGTTCCCGACTTTCCGCGGGATTCATGTCGTGTTTTAAAATTTATTGGTAACCACGCAACCCCTATTAGCCCCCAGAATATTGATACTGGTATTATGTATTTTTTTTCTTTTATCATCATATGTATTTACTTATAGAACTGGTTACATAAGCTTACCGTCATTGACTTGAATTTAAGTCAGTGGTCTCTGTGTGCTTGTTCCATGTGAGTAGGTTTCATCTACTGAAATAATAATAATAATAATAATAATAATAATAATAATAATAATAATAATAATAATAATAATAATAATAATAATAATAATTTCGTGCGTTACTCCATCCATCCGCTCGTCCTGTTATCTGTATAACTCATCCCGAAGAGACTGTTCAAGATATATTCATGAAAATTCATTCACGGGAAAATCTAGTATTAGCATTTTAAAAATACTAAATTGATGACCTTGTCCTTTCGTATGGCCTTCACCTCACAAGTCTTACTTTTTGCACAATTCTGTAACTAATCCAAAATTTGATGACCTTGACATTTCTTATCACTATTAAAAGATCGATGAAATTTGGCGCGGGATGATCAAATTCGCCCCAGTTTAGAAAATTCATACTCCCAAATTTTAGGATGTCAATGGGTAACCCTTTATCCTCAGTGTTAAGTACTTTGTATATGGAATTTTTCAAAAGCAAAATATTAAGCAAAATCATTTCAAGCAATGTGTGTTGTGACATAATATATGTTTGGCCCGGTAACGAAAATGTAAATAACTCCTCTGTTAAATTAAATGATTAGTCCCATCAATAAAATTCACAGTGGAAATGAAAAATGATGGTTGCCTACACTCTTTGGATTGCCTGATACATATAACTAGTAATGCGTTTAATTAGTGTGCACAGAAAACCTGCCAATATTTCTGCCTATGTTCACTTTTATTCTGGTCACGGCAATACAGTTAAGAAATCAGTTTTCACATCCATCTTCTGCAGTGCATTACGTTAATGTAGCCCTGAATACATTGATGATGAAATAGATATGTTTATTAGAATATGTATTAGAAATTGAAATATCCTGTCTAGGTATTACAAAATGCATTAAAAGCGGCGAAAAGGCATTTTTGTTAACAAAAAATAAACTTATAACACAAAAAGCCTATTTGCACTGTCATATTATAGCAACAATTTTAAAGATATTCCCCTTCTACTTAAGAATCTAGAAGTTATTGTAGCATTTACGAACAATAAAACAATGAAACAGGTACTTATAAAAAACTCGGCTAACAAACTAAAGGATGTGTGTACCATAAGTCTTGTTATATCGCATTTATTGGTCAAACGAAGAAAATTAGAAAATAGAAGGGAACAACATAAAAGATGTGTAAGAAATGCTCTAGAGAGCATCGAAATTTTTGTACATTAGTGAAAACATTCGTAGAATCAACTAGGCATGAGCAAAAAAGATAGTTTAATCTAATAATGAACAAGAGAGAACCATCATTATGTTTAGTATTATAAAAAGAAAAGTTTTAGCAAGAACACGAACATTAGTCATGATCCATTCATTTCAAAAGAAATATGCAAGGAGTTTAATTTTAAGGAATGTACTCGAATTTCAAGACTGGGATGAGGGAAGCGGGGTTCCCTGATAATTTGTAAAATTATCAGGTAGGACCCGCCTGCAAACAACTGTCAGGTGCATTTACTTTTTTCCAACCGTTTGTGCATTCATATGTATTGTCCTGCTAGCATATATATATATATATATATATATATATATATATATATATATATATATATATATATATATATATATATATATATATATGAATGTCTTTTCCTGTAATACTACAGTGTAATATGAAAATAATAAGGCCCATAAAACACTATTTAAATATTGAAACCATATATTTCTCACTTGTTTCTGTACCCCTGTTCACTCTTAGAATATGGACAGGTGGAAAGTTACAATGGTATATATACAAAAACATGAAGGTGTGGCCTTAGGCCTCCAATGTTAAGGAGGTGGCGTTTCTTAAGAAGGAGGAGATTGACCAAATTCCAAGTGGTTTTTACCTCATTAGCTCCCGTTTGGCGATGGATCTGGCGGTCGCGTTTCTTGGGTCATCTTCTTCAAGAGGGGTCCGAGGATTAAGGTGTCGATGGCGTCCGATTTCCAATGTCCTCCTGACAGGTTCATATTGTTGGTTTGATTGATGATAGCAGATTCCAGCATCTTTCTTTTGTACGGACAGCTACTCTTGAAAACCAACCCGCACCACTCCAGTTAATGACATGCCCTGTATTTCTAATATGTAGGCCGGAAAATTCCCGAACTCTCCTGAAGCGTAACGTACTGATCTTTTGTGCTCTGTTATTCTTTGCGATCCTCCGATCTACCTGTCTCGCCTACATAGATGTCATGACAATTACTACGGTATCTTGTAAACTCTGGCTAAAATCCCCGGGTTATTTAAGTATACGTTAAGATAAGCGAACTCCCGATGGATTTTCTAATAAGATAATGTAAAATGAAAGGATTATTAGAACTATTAGTTGCTCGGTGGCCACCGAGCAACTCGGATTTTTTGGATATTTTAATAATCTTTCATTTACATTATCCCAAATCCTCTTGAAGACGACGACCCTCTTGAAGACGACGACTAAGAAACGCATGACCAACAGATCCATCGCCAAACGGGAGCTAATGAGGCCAAAAACCAATAGGGAATTTGGTCAATCTCCTCCTTCTTAAGAAATGCCACCTCCTTAACATCGGAGGCCTATCCACACCTTCATGTTTTTGTATATATACCATTGTAACTTTCCACCTGTCCATATTCTACACAGTGAACAGGGGCACAGAAACAAGTGCCTGAAATATATGGTTTTAATATTAAATAGTGTTTTATGGGCCTTCTTATTTTCATATATATATATATATATATATATATATATATATATATATATATATATATATATATATATATATATATATATATATATATATATATATATATATATAAATATATATATTTATATGTATCTTATCTTATGAGTCCAGCAATGCTATCATATTTGTAAGATAAACCTCAAATAATATTGGATCTTAAAGTCAGTTAAAGAATAAGTCAGGCTCTTTCCAAGATGTACACTACATTGAAACTACAGGTCGAGCAATTCATGTAAGACACGCCGCGTGCCATTTTGTTGGCTGGCGTCTTTGGAAGCAAAGTCAGATCATTACAACTTCTTTGAAGTACGGAAATACTCTTATATTCTCTTCCAAAAGAGGCGATTTCTCCAACAAAAACTTTTGTGCAGTGATGATCGTCTGGGGATCGTTAACCTATCAAAATTCGGAAGAGCCAGAGAAAAAACGATGTTTAAATGTGAACGATTAACTGCATAATGAAGACAATAAAGCTAAAAACAAGTCCATGCAATTGCAGATATGGTGCACACACACACACACACACACACACACACACACACACACATATATATATATATATATATATATATATATATATATATATATATATATATATATATATATATATATATATATATATATATACATACATATACATATATCATATCTGCTTATAATCAATCTTATGCTCTTTTTTTAATTCATTCCTTATACATTCGTTTTTTCCTGCTTCTGTCTTGAGAAGTTATAATAGTCCCACTTTTAAAAAATGTAAACCAAAAACCCCATTAAAAACAACTATAGGCATTAATCGCAATTGCTACACGCACATTTCTAAAATGCTAGAATTAGTAATATTAGCAAATATAAAGGAATTTTTATACACAAGTGAGTATCAGTTTGGACTTTAAGCAAATCTAGGCACAGAAATATGTGTTTATGCTTTAAAAATGTTACAAGTTATTACCATGTACAGTACGAAATGCGCCTATATTTTTATGGTTTTTAGATGCCAGAGCAGAATTTGATCGGGTGAACTATTGGAAGCTGTTTGATAAAACCGAAAAGTACAAAACATTATGTCAAGTTACTTGCCTATTGGTTTAACTTTCAAAATTTTTGTTGTTCAATGGGATGATCAACTCTCTAGCTCCTTCAGTAGCAGTAATGGCTTGAGACAGGGAGGCATTCTGTCACCCTACATTTATAACATTTATGTAGACGACCTGAATATTCGACTGGCTGATTCCGAAATAGGATGTCACATCAGGGGATGTTGCTTTTAATAATTTTAACTAAACGGATGATTCTAGTTATTCTTCTCCCACTGTTAGGGCACTTGAGAAACTTCTGGAGATTTGTGGAGACTTGGCCATAGAACATGATATATTATACAACACCAGCAAAACTGTGTGTGTGTTGATTCCTTCATGTAACAACAGAAGTCAGGAATACCCAGGGATTTCTTTGAAAAATTTCTTCTTACAATTTGCAAATTCATTCTGGTACCTGGGCAACATAATTACAAGTAACAATAAGAATGATGACGATACTGAGCAACAGCGTCGAAAGCTCTGTGTGTGAGGGAATATGCTTATAAGAAAATTTTATTTCTGTGATGATGAAACTAAAGTTCAATTATTCAAAACATGTTGTACGCGTAAGAAACTTTAGGAAGTCTAAGAGTGTGTCATAATGATATGATAAGGGAGCTGATGTGGGTCGCCGGAAGTAATGATGCTTCCCATGTTTTTTGTGACACTGGGTTTGTCCTGCCTTGATGTTATCCGGCGCCAGGCAGTATTTAGTTTTAAACAGAGATATGAGAAATCATATAATGTTTTGATACGAATGCTAAAAGGCAGTGATGTGGCTTTATTATTCACATAGCATGATGAATGGCACACAATACTCAACTGACAGATAAAACTGCTTCTTTTCTTATGTTCTATATCTGGAATGATATCTGCAGTATATTTACTATATAGATGGAGAATAATGTAGTTGTTATTGAGCTTATTTATGTTTGGGTTTTAGGTCTAGTTGCATGAAGCTTTTTAAAAGTTTATGTTTATTGGTAAGATACACACTTTGGTTGTGATAATTGCATTTTTTTCTCTAGATTGTTTGTTTAATAATAAATAAAAGTTGTAGTCTCTTAGCTCAACGGGTTTTCTTTGTAATTTATTGTATTTGAATTCATATTCGAAATCAATTATTATTATTATTATTATTATTATTATTATTATTATTATTATTATTATTATTATACGCATACCCATACCCGTACCATACCCATACCCATAATAATACCCATATCCATACCATAACATACCCATACCCATATCTGTACTGTACCCATACCCATACCCATACCCATACCATACCCATACCCATACCCATACCATACCCATACCCATACCCATATACATACCATACCCATACCCACAGCTAAATTAACCCTACCAATAATAGTCAGCAAAAGTCTAAGGGCAGCACCAGCCCCGTTTACCTTCTGGTGTGCAAACAAACAAACAAACAACAATTTCAGAATTTTGGCATTATATGGACAGATAATTGACAGTAAGTCAACCAGTTTCTCCTAGCACCATTTGCTATTCACACACATTAAGAAAATGGCATCCCTTCCAATGTTGTGAGCAGTCCATACCTGAGCATCAGGAAGTTTGAGTTTTGGTGGCTAATTTGAATGGCCTACTGTAACTTTAAAATTTCATTATTTCAAAAAACAAACCGAGAAAGGCACTCCTCCAGAATATTTCAGCTTTCAGAAAATGGACTAAGATGAATGCTGCTGTATCTTTTACTCTTAATTGCTCCACAGATATGTTAGGACCATCACCCACCCACCCAACCCCTACCTCATCCCCTGAACACCAAAAAAACGATATCTGGATCTCTCGGAACTGTTTAACGGATTTTGATGAGATTTGGCTGAAAGAATAGAGACCTTAGTGGGAAGCCTCTATATCAAGAGTTTCATTTCCATCTAATTAGATTGATTGAATAATTCCAGAGTTATAAAAGGCCAAAGTCTGGGTTTTGTGTACTCATTTGGCTGGCTTTACTAACCATTAAACTTAGTTTTGTTTATATATTATATTTTATATATATATATATATATATATATATATATATATATATATATATATAAAAATATATTATTATATATATATATATATATATATATATATATATAGCACCATCTAATTCTAAAAATACTGCTTCAACCAAGAAGTAATAGTCAGAGAGTTGGATAGTAAGCTGGAAGTGAGGGAGTGGAAATGAAAGTCAAGAGGCTAATAAACCGGGTGCGGCAAGAGACCGAAGTGATGCTGCAAATGCCCTTTAGTAATGCCTATTGTACACCGCATGAGCTTCCCTTGTTACTACCCGTATGGGGTGTGTATGCATGCATCTGTATAATACCAATATGCTTTTTACGTAGGAGCAGGCTCCGGGAAAAACAAGTAAAAAATGCGCCGAAGTTTCTCCAGTGCAATCGAGTTTTCTGTACAGCTATGCTCAACTCTGGTGAAACTCAACGTAATGTTGCCAAGTAGTGTTAAACTTTTTTTTCCAATGTCATACATGTCGACAAGTTTGCGAATTCACAGCTAGCACTATTTTCCCTACGGTTATACAAATATGGTCGCCTTTATGCATTTGTATAATTGGTAACCTGTGTGATTTTAACTTTTTTTTTTTTTTTTTTTTTTTGTACGTTGCGTAGCTCAAAGCACGGTGTGATAAGGTTTGAGGTGCCGTCAATGACAAGCGCGCGTAACATGCTTCTCTGGCTGGTCAACGTAACTACTTCCGCAGCATTATAACAGTGGACCTAATAAGCTCAACACTCATAACAACATTTTCAAAATAGGAATATGAATTACAACAAGTTTTCTTTGAATGTTTAAGTTTTAGGCTGTGTTCAAGCTGCCTGTATGTTGCAAAATGGCTTATAGCCCTAAAAAATAATCTAAGCCTTTTAAGATAAAATCTCTTTACTGAAGAATTTATTTGTAGAGATTACCTGTTCTTTTAAAGAATAAAAGATGATGGTAATCTTAATTATATGGAGAAGATGGCTATTAATCCAAATATCTATTGGTATTAATAGTATTTATAGTAAGTAAAGAAATCTAACACACCTAGGCCTAGGAACAAAATCTTGGCTTTAAGAAAAGAATAATTGCATAGGCGAATATTTGCTAGTAAGCCATAATTTTTTAAGTGGTTAAGAAATATAAATTAAATAATTTTATTTTTATGAAAATCCAAATTTTCCTTTAACAAATATAAAATAAATGGTTTCAAGATAATTTCATCGTCGCTACTCTTTGTAGACCTATCTTACACCGGGTGGTTCATTTTGCGCAGCCACTCTTTAAGGTTGCTTCACACACGCTCCGCTCCCATTGATACCAGTGGATGCATTCTACTTTAGTATTTACTTATTTACATTTTTTTTCAGCGTTGAGGCGTAAAAACAATCAAATATGACTATTTCAAATTTCGTGGTTGCATTGGATGCAACATTATTATTACGACAATTTTTTTCGTTTCATATTTAACATTTGAACTGAGGTTTGATGATGACTTTTTTTGCCAAATGCATCGACGATGAGTGAACGAAAGTTTTGAAAATGTTTCGTAAGCGTTTTTCCAAAATTTGTTTACACGTGATATTTTTTTACAGTTTTGAAATATATGACAGATTTCACCCTTATGAAACATGTTATGGCCTTATTGTATGCAATAATCGTATTTTCGCTTTGAAATGATAGATAAATACGGAGCATGTTAGATTGCCAGTTCGTGAATTTTGAGCGAAATCCTATGCAATCATGAAACTTTCAGCCTCGGCCCGGTGGTGGCCTGTCCTATAGCGTTGCCAGACGCACGAGCATGACTAACTTTAACCTTAAATAAAGTAAAAACTACTGAGGCTAAAGGGCTGCAATTTGGTATGTTTGATGATTGGAGGGTGGATGATCAACATACCAATTTGCAGCCCTCTAGCCTCAGTAGTTTTTAAGATCTGAGGGCGGACAGGAAAAGCGTGGGCGGACAAACAAAGCCATCTCAATAATTTTCTTTCACAGAAAACTAAAAAGCGAGACCGAGAAAACTTGTATAACACCAACCCTTTTATATGTCGTCACTGGAACTGTTTCATCTTCTATAAGGTCATGATATGAATCCAAAACCAGAGAATGTGAAATAAATATTAATTGGAATAACAAAAAACAGCTTCCATCAAGCTTTACAACAGAACTCCCAGGAAGTGTGGGGAAAATATCAGTTGCTCTGTTTCTCCTCTGAAGCTTAAAACATTCATAATACAGATGACTGAAATATTACAGTAAAAGAGTCATTATGATCTGCTGGAATCTAATTTCTTAGTTGTTAGTATTATTACTTTCAGTACTTTAATGTCCAACAAAGTTGTTTTCGAGAAATAGTGCAGTTATCCGGTATAACTGTTATTTCATGCAAAGATAAGATATTAAAATCTTTTTTATCCCTTTTGTTTTTTTATTCGTCAAATATTTCTTCCTTTCCTCAAGTAAATTCTTCAAACGTTTGATCTTAGAATTTCTTCATTTTATCTACAACTTTGTGTTATTTGATATTCTTTCAATATATGCACACAGCTCTATCTGTCTCCAGGAAGATCAACGTATTCATACAACATTTTCCATCTGCAATTTATTCCCTCACTTACTGCAGACAGACAAAGCTAGACACCAGGAGACAATCCTGCCTTGTCGCTCCCAAGCTCCTTGCCGTAAGCGGTTTAGCTCTGCACTGGAGCTCTGCGCTGCTTTTGGCTAGGCTTTAAGTGGAACGGTTTTACGCCCTTCATACACTAGATTTTTTATGTTGTTCTAATTTTGCTGTCTGTTTTAATCTTCATTACTATGAACACTGTGATTTATCGCTTCTCTCTATCTATACTTTCACTCCTCTTTATACAATATTATTTATAGATATGATTTTCAAAACATTAACCAGACAAACAACATTTTTTCCTTTCCTATTCCTCTCGCTTGTCTTATCTCCTTGAAAATATCTATTGTGAATTATCCATAGCTTTTACACTTCCTTCCATGTTCCTTTCTCTAATATGGCGCATGTCAGAAGGATACCACCATTCGATCGAACATCAGTTAAATATTGGCCACATAACTAAAAACGAAAATTTATCAAAAGGTTGAGGTAGTATAATACAGCTAGGCCCTTTTCCTACTTCGTTGTCACTGAATCAGAAGTGTTGCAGGGAACCAAAATCTCAGATTTTTTAAATGATTGACTTGTCAAAAGAATGGCATTTGCTAACAGGCATTCGGTATCTAAGAGAAAATCATAAGAGGTCAAATAAGAGGTTAAAAGGTGAGAGATCCCATTTCAACATATTCAGGTTTTTGCTTTAGATATGTTTAAGAAAGGAGGTAATTACTAGTAAATAACATGTACTATTTTCTTTGCTCAGCATAAATAACATGTACTATTTTCTTTGTGAATATATTTTATATTTCATAAAGCTTCATATGTATATATATATATATATATATATATATATATATATATATATATATATATATATATATATATATATATATATATATATATATGAATTTTATCATATGACCATGATTCATATACAAGCATTAAGCTACAACCGTCCTTTAATATCAATTTTAATATCAATTCGCTCTACCTCGGAAATAATATATTTTCATATATGTTACCCGGAGGGGAATTTCTTAGTTGATAATAAGTTCGTCGTCTCGAGGGCTCGAACCACGAAAAACGAGAACTCAGAACTTCATTGTGTATATATATATATATATATATATATATATATATATATATATATATATATATATATATATATATATATATATATATATATATATATATATATATATATATACATATACAAGTTCTGAGTTCTCGTTCTTTATATTATATATACAGTATATATATATATATATATATATATATATATATATATATATATATATATATGTGTGTGTGTGTGTGTGTGTGTGTGTGTGTGTGTGTGTGTGTGTGTGTGTGTATATATATATATATATATATATATATATATATATATATATATATATATATATATATTATATATATATATATATATATATATATATATATATATATATATATATATATATATATATAATATATATATTTAATGTCTGCATATTTGTTAGTCCACTATAGCAGTCCGAAAATGTAGTATATTTGTCATGAGTAATATCTTAAGGAGGGGGTAGTTTTATCACAGATCAAATCGTTGAAACTGCTATATAAAAGAAAATGGATGAATTTTACCAACCGAACACGACAACGAAAAAGGAGGAGAGAGTGATTATATACCATCGTCTACATTATGGGTCTGCCAGGACCCACTAAGACCTTATTGGGCCCTGGGGTCTGCACACAAGGAGGAACGCTGCGTACTACGTGGGATAGTAAACAGAGAGGTAACCCCAAAAGCCCCTTACCACGAAATAAGCGTCGGAACAGATAGTAAGCCTACTCTTGTAGTAGCCCTAATAATGAAGAACAGCACCGCTCTGGGGGACCGAAGGAGATGCGCACGAACGTAGTTTACAAATTCATTTGTCCAGAGATGTGTGAATCTCACAACCAAAACTACATCGGGCACACTACAACAACCCTTCGGAGACGTATGCTGGCTCATAGAATCAAGGGGTCATTCATCAACATCATATAGATGTTCACGACAGGAAGCCATCTCTACAAGAGAGGATAACTATGGTTGCCTCTTAATAGCCGAAGCCGTAAACATCACTATCCAGAAAACAATCCAATATTCAACAAGAGTCGGATCATATACTCCCCTCCAGCAGGAGAAGGAATGCGCTAGCCAACAGGGACCAGACAGCACGCCCCCAACCACCGGACACATCACACCTCTTAGGGGACACGAGAGCGCCCAGCGAAGACCAAGTAACATGCCTGCTCAAGTCGCTGAAGCCCCGCCCAACATGAACCTCCAGCCGCTAATCAACGCAGAACCTTTGGATGCACATATACACGCAAATTTAATATTTTACACATTTGTTTATTTGTACCGTTTACATATGTTATGAAATTTTTTCCCCTTTTTTTCTGTATTTCCAAACTGACATTTAAGACTTTACTAAATTTTAAACAAAAATTTTAGGAAACACTAGTACATGGTATTATATTTTGAATATTTATTTAACCACATGTTTAACTTTCACTTTTGTTGTCATACATGCTCTTTGTACCCAAAACAACGCCCTGAAATGGTTAAGCTGTTAATCCGGTGACCAACCAGTACCCAGACCTCAAGGTCATTCTCCCCATACGATGATATAAAAGGTCGAAAGGCGGCATTGTAAGTCAGTAGTCGCTTGATAATGGCATAAAGGCGAAACAACTGACGGAACAAAAATCAATAAATGGAAAAAGGAAGTCTATTTTTCATCAGAAATTGACGAACGAGGATCAGAAAAAACTCAGACGGTATGAAGATACCTGCAAGAAACTTATTGATGCCACTAAGGCAATTGCTTTTGACGAAAATTGTATAAGAGAAAAACTATGCCCTAAAAGTATTGGAAGAAGTGGCCGGGCACGGACACGATGGAGGGAGGTAGAGAAGATACTCCGACACCATATAGAAGAATCTACAGGAAGAATACAGCAACTTGAAATTGAGAAGAGAAAACGTTGGAAGATTTCTGCACTAACAGCCCATAAATGTCCAACAAAAGGCACGTGACCTCCTTGAGTTAGAGGAGAGGAAATAGTCAGGTGGTAACAACGAGGCACAACAAGAAGCTACTCATTCTTCATGGAGGCCCCGTGAGAAGCAAGCAACACAAAGATGCTTCGTCAACCTGGCTGGAATCGACCTTACCCCCCATCAAAGGTCCCGCCTGAACCTGGTTCTACAGTGCCACTATGCCAGGAAACCACGCTCTGAAGCCAAGAGAATAGAGACGGATGATGGTAAGCTAGAACTAACACCTACTGTCATTGATGAACTTGTTGGGGAAGCAGGACGGTAGAGAGGATATTTCTGAAGCAAGGTAATATATATATGTATATATTGTTACATTCTGAAGCCGGCTGGAAGAGCTAAATTGGAGTTTGAATGTAATTAGCCTTAGGGGCCTACACCAAACACTCAGAATGTAAGCAATAAATGTAATTACTAAGATGACTTACCTTGATATCATATCTATTTAAACAGGGAAATGGGAGGCCACCTTTCAAACCAGTCAATTAACTTTAAATTGAATTTATTTATGAACTGAGCAATCAGAAAATTAATATGAAATGGCTGACTGAGCATCAAACAAGGCACATACAATGTGCAATAAACATAAGACTATGTGTAGCAAATCAATAAATCTGAAAGGGCTACAACCCTGAAAGAGTTTGACACGCCTATGAAAACCACTGCCGTTGAGACTGGCTAATAATTCTAGGTTTTAGCGTAACATGAACACAAAGGGGGGATTGTGTCAAGCGCCCCTGGACCGCTGATAGTCAGAAGACTCTTGCATATATCAAGATAGCAGTTAAATGTCTAAGGCTATTTGGTTCACAAGGGCAGGGGCAGACCAATCTAAGAGCCAGGTAACAGGAATCTGGAAAAGAATTCCAGGTTAGCATTCAGATCTAATGACTTTCTCTAGCATGAAATTGCTTATGAAAGATGGAGGAAATTGTCATTTAGATTTAATTAGCACATGGTAACACTATGGTGGGAATGCTCTTATTATTATAACAGGACTATTTTAATTTAAGCTTGGAACAAGTCATGAGGGCACATGTGCATGCTAGGCTGTGTGAAACTAAGGGAATTTGTTTAAGGAGAATGAAAAGATGGAAATACTGAAAATGGAGAGAAATTCACAAGAAGGGAAAGAATTTTGTGTTAATTGCAACTTCAAGACATACCTTATTGCATCTGTGCATGGACCTCACTTGCAAAAGATGAATTTTGGCCTCACAAGTTCTGACACATGGCCAGTATAAAAGAGAGACTGCACCACCTTGGTGCTTTGGAGGTCCGTGACGGAGTAATGAGCCAGGTCGCGATCCCCATACCATTCAGTTTCTAGCACTGGGCAGATAACAGTCAATCTAGAGGAGGCAATAACAGCCAGCACAAAGGTCGAAGGAAAATAGGTCTTATAGCTAAGGCTACTGTGGTCAGCATAGCAGCCCAATTGCTGTCCTGACTGGTCTTTCTGAACCTAACAGCTTTCTGTCCCCCAAAATCATACCATGCGGGGGTTAAGACGTCGCATTGTCCACCTCCTAGTGATGGTCTCCTCCAGCCGCCATTAAATTTGATTTCCTAGCTAATGGGCTGAAGGATGAATTTTATAAATTATGTGAAAAAAGATATATATATATATATATATATATATATATATATATATATATATATATATATATATATATATATATATATATATATATATATATATATATATATATATATTTTATATATATATATATATATATATAAAATTCATCCCTTATATATATATATATATATATATATATATATATATATATATATATATTAGCTATATATATATATATATATATATATATATATATATATATATATATATATATATATATATATATATATATATATATGTTATGCAAGCATATATAGAAGGACAGGGTGACAAGGAGATAGTCAGTCTTCAGAAGGTGATATATTTATTACCGATGCATTTCGTAACACTTCATCTGGCTAAAAGAGAAAACAACACAAATTAAAAATTCATGGAATATAACTTTGACTTAAGGATTCTCAACAAATTATACAAAACATACATTAAAAGAAAATAATTTAAAAAGCACCTGTTAGACTAAAAGTTGAAGGCTAAATGATTCAGAAAGGAGGTAAAAGCAGCAAAGAAAGCCCTCTCAAGTCAGATACAACTGCACAGATGAGGTGTGTGAGTTCAATTTGGGCACTAACTGCTTAATAAATTTATATCGACTCTATGATGAGCAGTTAGTGTAAAAGGCTCGTTTGGCCCAAGACAGAGAAGTCAGAATAATTGATACTGGTATTAAAAATTTTTGTGATTTTTATATTGGAAAATTCAGGCTTGGACAATCTGCAGCCAGTACAATGACTGATACCATTATGTGAATCAGCTTTGATCAAACCTACATAAGTCCCCAAATTACATCTGGGGCAAATATATTTATATAATACTGAGCATAGCATTATTGGGCAGATTCCTTCTTTAAATTTAAAAAGTGATCCTAATGTAAGGGGATTTTCTGAAATTAAAATAACGTGCTACAAATTAGTGTTTTTCAGTTGCAGACCTGAGATTCCATCTAATTTGTCATCTTGGATGTATGGAATAAAGGCATATTATTTCTTTCGTGGAACAGTGCTTATGGAAGGAGAGTCCGATAGTTTCCTGTTTTAAAAACAATTTGTAATGGATGAGGAAAATATGCGAGGGAAACCAGTTATCTGTAAAATATTTATACAAGAACAATATTTCTTTATGATATGAATTTCAGGAAGAGGGTAGAGTGTAAGCCCGATGAAGGAAGATAAAAATTTAATTGAGTTTAGAATGATAAAAAGAAGCACTTTAAAAAGTTTATAATAATAGCGGCCTGAAGGACATGGGAAATCTTGCTGATGTCCGCCTCATCGTGTCCAAATGCACCATTGTCTGGAGTTTCCACTGTCACATTTTCGTCACCATGTAGCAGTCTCCGCTTGTTGCTCTTGCTTTTCTGAATAACATCTCATTTCGGGAATGGGCTGGCAATGGAGAGCTCATAGTTGATGATAATATCACCAGCCCGGCGTTTTCTCTCATGATCCTTTGCAGATACATCTTGGCATTTGTCAAAGACAATCATTTTTTTTCAGTTCCAATTGGGTAGAGATTTAGGCGATCATGGATGGAGGCAATTAGATCTGATAGAGTGCCCCCATGAGGCCACACAATATGATAACACAATTGTGAAAATATCTACAAAGACAACATTTGCGGGAGCTGGTAATGTCTCAGGCACACCAACGCATTTGACCAGCTGTGACTTGCTACCTTTATGGAAGCAACTATGCTCATCAATTAGAGATGAGGGCACGGCACACAGTTCACAGGCAAAGAGAGGTTCAAGTTTCACCTGCCGACGCTGACCTATCACTAATAGTCGAGGAAAAAGATTCTCAAGGTGTATTACTGGCTTGACTGTGTTTCCTTTCGACTTTTTCTTTACAACTGACATTATCTTGGTGGGACTACTGTGAGCTGTAGAACCCATCCAGCTGACTTTCTCTAAATTTCCTTTCCATCTTAAACCAGATATAAAACCAGATCTTTTAACACATGAGACTGACCTGCAATAAAATATATATATATATATATATATATATATATATATATATATATATATATATATATATATATATATATATATATATATATATATATATATATATATATATAGGATTCTACACAGAAAAAACCAAGTCATGAAAACAGATATGGTGTGGATTTTAGAACAAAGAAAAACAAAGTTTGACATTGCAATATGGCATGTGGCGGCCATCTTGGGATTGCAAATTGCCTGAGTTGCTCAAAGATGCCATTTGGGCAACCCACCTTAAATTGCTCTTGACCGCAACAGATACCAAAGCACGACAAAAAAAAAAAAAAAAAAAACCCATAGGCAACAACATTTCTAAATTCAGGAAATGACAAATCAACTATATAGAGAACTGAGAACGGCAGGGAAGCTTTTAAACACACTTACAGATAATATTACCTGGAAGAGAGAGAGAGAGAGAGAGAGAGAGAGAGAGAGAGAGAGCAAATATAGTGCGTGAACATCTTTCATTCTTTAGTCTACTCAAGTAATAGCAGAAGTAATGTTTCTAACTGAGAAGAAACCAGCCGCCTGAGAATGACAATACTCATAAAGGAAAATGAGGAGGAGGCGGAGGCGAAGGAACGAGAGATGAGGTGGTGTAGTTCTTATGAAGAGTAAAAAAAATAATTAGATTTAACTTATTTCTTTTTTATCTGTAGGACATAAATTATTTCAGCGAACCTAAACGAAATACAAAGTTATTTGTGTCGCTTTTACAAAAAAATATTTTCCATCTTATTTCAGTTTACTGTTTTGTATGACATAATAGTCTTAGGAAATTAACTTTTCATTTTATTTGTAGTAAATAATAATGAATAAATAAAAATTATACTCTTGTTATAACTACAAATTGTAATATATTTTCAACAAGTAACTTGTTCAGGTATTACCGCTATTTCGAGATTTGAAACATTAAATCTCAACTGAGATTAAAATCAGTACAATGGCGGACGCTTTTATTACAGAATTCCGTTAAGAGGATTACGGATTAAATCATGGTTTTCTGCCTCAGGGAAACACACAGGAGATTCTGCAAACATGGAGTATTAAGTCATTTTGATTCTACTTTGTTTCTGCTTTAATTCTGAGTTTTAATACGCATCAGATGAGACAGCGCAAACTTTAAGAAGATTTCGTTATGGTTTCATTCCCATGATATATACGTGTTCCTCTCTTTCCCCGTCACACATTGGGCCAACGGGTGGACGAAAACCAAAAAATAATCTTCTTGTTTCATCGAAATATTATGAAATACCTGAAGTAGACAAGTTATCAGAAAGAAAAACCTATGTTATAAAATTATTTGGGGAGAGTAAGATCAGAAATTACCAAATACAGATCATTCTACCATTATATCATATGAAACACGTGTTAGTCTTCATCAAGTCTGGGAGCAAACAACATCGTTATTCTTGGGTTCCTATTTCATCATTTTTTTTTTTATTCTGGGAAAACAAGCAAGCAGCGATTTTTTTCCGCTTGCAGTTGCTTCTTAGCTTCTATAGTTTTTCCTGTTCTAGAACTTGTATAGAAAAGAGAAAGTACAATATTTTTTTGCACATGAATGAAAAAAATGTGTACATGCCGGTCCTGGTCATCCACACACGATCTTTGAAGTTTCCAGCGGGAAAGTAAAACGCGTAAATCTGAGTAGCTACTCGTTACTTCACCTGGAAGAACGTTTTATTGGATACAAAAATTTGGCTGAACAACTTTTAAGTTTATCATTAAAACCAACCTTTGGCAATGAAAAGCCATATACTCCTGAAGAAGCATTGGCTCAAATAATCTTTGAGGGTTCACTAAGTAAGCCGTGCGCGGACACGATGCCGAATGCGCTTATGCCAAAGCCAAGAGGTCGAAGCCAAGAAGTCGAACGGACAGGAAGAAGAATGGACTTGATGCCGAACGGCCAGGAAGTCGAACTGACCGGAAGCCGAATGGACGAGATTTTGAATATAATTATAAGTAGTCGAAAGGAAGAGGATAGATAATTAAAACCATCGTTTCCAACTTTCTATCTCCAAGATGTAGGATAGATAATCAAAACCATTATTTGCAACTTTCTTTCACAAAACATTATTGAAAACAATGTAAGTCATAAAATAATAATGAAGTGAAGTAAATTACTAGTAATAAAGCATAATTTAAAAAATATATATATAAAAAACTTTTATTATGTAATTAAAAACTGCAATCATTGTATACAATTCTTTGCCTGGCGGGGCAGAGTCAAACGTTCTGTCTCCAAACCAGAAAAGAAAGCAACAACGTCACTTTCATACATCCGAAAGCTCTGTCCTCTCGTTGTTACATCCAAAGCTTAGACCATTTCTACCTTTCTTGCTCTTTGTTTGATTCTTCCAAGTGGCAATTCTTCCGTTGGTGCTCGTCACTTCTTCCGAATGTTGAGCTTTACTCTTCTTCATACGGTCCAATACTTTCAAAACCGAATGACGAGCCCCATCAGGTGGATGACAATGATGGCACACATTGCTTTGTACTTTATCATCAATAGCTTTAAGTCTAGCACTACACTCTGCGTTTTTAACACCGGCAATATGTAGTGTCATTAACCTTTTTATCCACAACGTAGGCATAACCACTTAAACGAAGCTTTCTTTCTCCTCGTGCTTTCTTAACGAAATCCGTGGTCAAACTCAAGGGATAGTAAATTTCAAATAGAAAAGAGAATTGTTTTCCTTGTTACCTATAACGAAATTGCTAATTATCTATTTAAGGTTTGTGGTAATTATCTAACTGACGACCCACCCAAGATTGTTTCGACTTCTTGTACATCCGGCCTCACGTCTGTTCGGCATTTTGCCTATTCAGAATTCTGGCCATTCGGCATGATGTCCATTCTTCCTCCTGTCCGTTCGTATTTATGTCCGTTCGGCTTCTTGGCTTCGGCCTCTTGTCTTTCGGCCTAAGTGCATTCGGCATCATGTCCTACTACCAAGTAAGCAGTGTTATCAACGCTTAAGATCTGAAACTACTGAGAGAAAGATCGAGCTTTATCCAATCTATAATACGATTCGGGAAGCAAAAGAAGCGTGCTTACCAACATCTGCTTCTGAGAGGAAAATTTCAGATTATAGGGCATAGAATTTCCAGGCTTTGATTGACTACACATTTAAAAGAATTCTAAAAATCGCAGACTATAAGAAGCTTGAAAATTTGTCAGCAGATAAGTTATATCTAGATTGCAAAGTTGACTTTGATGGAAAATCCAGGATAAGTAGAAATTAACAAAGCTCCTCATGAAATGCTTGCTGAAAGAAATCTTGCAAATAAGGTCGTCATTCGGAGAAACATGGTACCCTCATCACCGAGTTTTTATCCACCAATTAGGTTTAAATTTTCCAAAGAAACTAACAAAATATTTTTTAGTTGGAGAAAAGCAGTACTTAAAGAGTTGCATTTCAAACTTAAAACCTACTGAAGTAACTGATGATTTGTTAGTATACCACAATATAAGTTTGACCATGATTGATGGTAAAGATGCCGAAGCACTTTTCACCAGCCACAAATTCAATGCAGTGCTGTTCTTTATATGGAGCCTCTCTTAAAGTCATAAATCAAAGAAGTAAAAGCCCATTCATTAAATCAAGACTCATTAAATCTTGGTTTGTCTACTCTTCACGCATGGATTAGTGCATGGAATGTTGCCAATTACAAAACTTGATATACAGAAATGTTCGACAAGCGCACTTGATGCTGAAGAAAAAGAAACGGAGCACGCATTTAAGAGGAAGAAGGAACATGAGAGATTTAAAAAAGATTTCATGATGAAGTAGATTTTCTCATTGATATGCCAAAACCATCTACGCTTGATACATCTAAAGAAGGAAATACTACCCGCGGGTTCCTCAGGAATTCAGAAGTTGCATCTGAAATTACTGGACATGATCGTTCCATTATTCACGAGCTTTATGTAATTTTATCAACACTGTCATCTGGTTTTCATATTGATGCTGATAGATTTGAGGAGTTTTGCTTAGAAACAGCCAAGTTGTTTGTGCAAGAATATGGCTGGTACTACATGCCCCAGAGCTTACGTCAAATATTAATTCATGGAGCTTCAGTAATCCGCAACTTTAATCTGCCAATTGGCATATTATCGGAGGAGGCACAGGATGCCAAAATTAGGGAACTCAAGAAGTTCAGAGAATCTTTCACACGGAAAATATCCCGAATAAAATCTAATGAGGATTTACTGAGGAGACTTTTGCTCGTCTGATCCTTTAAGAAGTTCCCTTTGAAAAGTAAACAAATCAGCAAGATCCGAATTACCCAACGAAGCAGAGCATTTAATAATCCATACTCTTTGAATTCTATTAAAATGTGACATAGGTGTCTGTAGTTTCATATTTATTTACTTTGATGAAGTAATTTAGCTACATTCGTTTTAGTTTTATATTACTATTGTGCACTGTAAAAGAGATTACGTTTCATGTTCAATGAGAAAATGAGTAATTTTGATTATTTTTTTCTCTATCATTATTGTACAATAGTAACATCAGGTTATTTTCTATGTTCACTAAAACAAATGTAAAATACTTTAAATGAATAAGATATTATACTAAATAGAAATATTCCTGTATATATGTTTCATTCCATATTTGTTACAGAAAATAAATGTACTAAATTCAGCGCGTATGTTATTCTCGCACAATATTATACCAGACACAAACAGAGAAAGAGTAAATAAATCACTTAGACAACTATACATTAGTGTCTAAATAATATTCTAAACATTATTAAATGAAAATCATGAATTAAGAGAGATATGAAAGCGAAAAATAATTTTGTCCATAAAAATACTGTTCATGGCCCACTGTGCGTCAGGGGAAAACTCTGACTTTAAGATGCAATATTCTTTGGGGTTCACTGATAAATATTGATGGCATTACGGACTCACAACAAAACCAAGATGATGGATTATTAATTTGCTGAGTTAGGGCAAATTTTTATCGGGTAGCAGTCCCACGAACTACACTGTCAATCCTTTGTTTTGGGGAATGTTAAAGTTATCAGATTTTGGAATAGTTGAAGTATTTGTGCCAAGATATTTTTTGTAAGATTTAATGAAAGCAATTTGTATTCAAGAAAATATACTCGGCACAAAAGCAAGGCAAGTGAGGTCAAGGCCATACAAAAGAACAAGGTCACCAACATTTAAGATGGTTAAAACGCCCACACTAAGATTTTTTGTGAATGAAGGTTAATGAAGGTATCTTTAGCAGTCACTTCGAAGATGAGTTATACGGATAAGCGGACGAACGGACGGATGGAATGACCACGGAAGTTCGGGCGGTAAACGTATATAACCAGCTTCCTAGCAAGGCCATATACATAACATGATTACGGCAGAAATAAAACAATGCCAGTATCAAAATTTTCTTAGGTTAACAGGATTGCATGAGTGTCAGTAAATCATAAAACAATACAAATGCCGTAGAAAGTCTGGAACGTCTGTCCTTTTATAGGACCCTGGAATAAATGAGCAACATTGATGATTGCAGGTTACTCAAAAAGGTTGAGGTAGATTTCCGAATCATGAAAACAGCCTCCGCTATGCCTTCTAATTTAAGAATAATAGTAATTTCTTTGCACTTCATATCTTATGTCCAAATATTTTTTAACTGTACTTATTGGGTTACGAGTAGGTAGTGGACTTACTTTTTAACCTCAACTAATCGGTGCCTACATCACCATTAGAATAATGAAGCATACACACACACACACACACACACACACACACACACACACACACACACACACATATATATATATATATATATATATATATATATATATATATATATATATATATATATATATATATATATATATATATATATATATATATATATATATATATATATATATATATATATATATATATATATATATATATATATATATATATATATATATTTCAAATATATAACGATATATATATTATTATCGTCATATGTGTTCCTTTACAGAAATATATAATATATAAGGCTTTTGTTTGATTAAGTAGCTGGTCATTTTCGTCAAATCGTCTTCATGATTCCCTAACAATATAAAATATTTTATATCCCGATATTGATGATGTAAGTATATATAGTGTTCAATTATCAAAGAATACATCTTTTCCAAGTATCACTGTGCATTTGTTTTTTTAACTATTAAACATTCCCTTTATTTCAATATAAAATAATATATATAAGATATATATATATATATATATATATATATAATCAACTTCTTATTCTAACACCAGTATTGTATATATATATATATATATATATATATATCCATAAAACCTTTATTAAGATACAAGTCCAAAGTAGCCACAGTATAAAATCTGCGACCCCAAAAACATTTCCGGCAGATCGTTTGCTATTACATTAAATCAAAATGATTGATAGCCCTGAATAAAAAAATGTTTAATATTTGACATAATACTGCACACTGATACTATGAAAAAGATGTCACTGGTCAAAGCACAGAATTCTTTGATAATAGAACTCTAGTGAATAGTCGGTCCTCAAGTCCTTTGTTTTGATGAAAAAATTAAAGTATTTTATATTGAAGGCGAGGATCATGGAGACGAAAAACAATTGTGACGAAATCTTGGACCAGCTACTTCACGTTCAAACAAAAGACTTGCATCATTAATGTTAATTTCTGTAAAGGAACACATTGTGACGACACATACAGGCAATGCTACTTACCATCGTTACGGCGATTTGAAATGCCACGTCAATGAATCGGTTTTCGGTATTCAAATAAGATTCAGAGTTAAATTCGTTCGGCAACGAAATGAAAGAAGGAGAGTCGGTGTCACCTCTTGTCTTGTAGAGCTTGTCTCGATCATCGCGTGTAACAGGGTGACGAGATAATTTCTGTGGAATATTACGCTGTCTGGCAAAAGACGTCGTTTAATGTTGGAGAGGCAAATGGCACGTCGATTAACTCGAAAGATATCATGAACAGGGATGCGAAGGAAAGAAATAAAGGAAAGGAATATAAAAGAACAGTGACCGTGCAAGGGAGTGGATAAACTGTGAGGGATTGATGTGATATGTGGCAGGATTAGTTCAGTGACTCAGAGGAAGGCCCTAAACAGAAGGGAAAATGTTTTTAACGAGATAGATTAACCCTATGTGGATTTAAACTTTATGTGTAACAGTTAATGGAAGTAATGACTGCGGATCTAGCTTTAGAATGAGTTAAAATAGATGCCAGCTCGAGTAAGAATTATGTCTTGTAACGATCGCTGAAATGGCCATTGATTCATCTGGGAGTCATTCAAGAACTCTCTCACTTATATATAAATATATGCACTGGTTGACCAATGATAGTTGTAAAGCATCGTATAACATAACTCCATAATTTGAAGGTAAATGACAAAAGACTCTTGACTGAGTTACGGTACAGAGAATATTTGCCACAAGTTCCAGGACAGTGATGGAGCAAAGGTTTTAATGGATGGGCCGGTAAATTTGTAGGTATACGACACTCAGGTGTTAGTGAGTACTTGATTGGTAGGGAAAGTCACGTAAGTGGTCTACTTCTCTTATTTCAAAATGTGTAACACTTCCAGAAGTGATTTTATTTGGCTGTCATTAATAGGAGGGGAAACCATGACGATGAGCAATAACGGTCTATAATTATTGGCCTTATCAGTGTTACCGCTAGTGTTCATGTGATACTGATATCTCGTTTTTAAAATATTCTCTGCATCCATGCTAATTGTTTACGACAGTTGAAATGATTATTTCCACACGAGGTAACTGTTTTAGGGCGCCTGTGTTGATGATCCCAAGGTCGTTGACTTAGATCTTTCCCATAGTGTCATATCCATATGAATCAAGATATTTAGAAAATTTAGGAATTCCTAACCACTACCAGTGTTTGCGAATTTGTTCTCATTGAAGTCACCGTGTTTTCTCATGTCAAGAGTTGGATACGCTAAGAAGTGAGACTCCTCAACAAATAGAGATAGAGATGAGCATTCCAGGTTACAATCACTATCAAATACCGTGATAAAAGGGAAACCAGAGAGTGTTGCTCTTTGTGGGATACTCAATACAGCCGGGTCTATTACACAGTATGGTTCCTTCATTGGCTGGGCCCGAATTCTCCAGAATTAAGAATTCTGGAATTTATTACTGGTGATAGAAATTCATTTCTCTGTTTAATGTGGTTCGGATTCCACAATAAGCTGTAGGTCCGGTTGCTAGGTAACCCAATTGGTTCTCAACCACGTAAAATAAGTATAATCCTTCATGCCAGCCCTAGGAGAGCTGTTAATCAAGCTCCTGGTCTGTTAAACTAAGGTATACTTAACTTATTACACAGTGACCCATTAACCGATATTTGAATTGATTTGAAGAGAAATTGTATAGCAATGCTTTATTTTTCTTTTTTTTTTTTTATTGACAAAACATTATTCGGGACATATGAAGGGTTTCACAAGCCACCGAGTGGACAAAATTGTATTTTAGTCCGATATTCTGCAACAATGAGTGACCTTTCACTCCTGCAATAATCTTCGAATTTTTCTGTAAATTCCAAAGCTTATAACTTTTTTTGTGCTAAAGTTAGGTATATCTTAGTTTAACCAGACCACTGAGCTATTTTATCTACTACTCTAATCCTGTGATTTATTGATCTGATTTATCAGAAGCTTCGTTTAAACGGCACAAATACATAATTTATAAAGGTTATTGGAATCTGACTACACTTGCCAGTTAATTCTGTCACCTGTTCTCAACTGTTTCAACTGGTCTGGCCACCAGACTCGGCCCAGTCGAGCTAATAATAGCTGAAGCAGAACTTTGTATCTTTAGTTTTTCATCTTAGGATGAGCAACTAATCACCATTTTTCTAATCCTGTATAAATACTCAAGTCTTCAGTGCTGAAGCAATGTCATCCAAGAAATATTGTTTTTTTGTTTTAATTTTGTTTTTACATGTCGTTAAATTTCATAGAACATTGTTAATTTATATTAAAAAGACATTAAAATATCATAACTACATAATTCTATCATATTAAAACGGTGTGGTCAAAGACACATAATTACACTATTTGACATAATGGTGCTACTTTGGCTTGTTATCTACGCGTCACCTACTCCGAGGTGCTAGTACTAAACGTGGCGGAAGGTCCTTGGGACGCCGTATTTAGTACTAGCCCCTCGGGGATCAAAAGTATTATATACACCCATTTCTATATTGTGTGGTCGACAAATTATATTAATAAACGATGTCTTGGGCCGTCTATTTTAGTAGGCGACGCGTAGTTTGAGTATAATTTTTGTAAGACCAGACGTTATCAATTAAGGGAAGTGGAATTACATTAAACAATAATTTATAAGGAATGCAGTAAAACTACACACTCTCTGTATGTTTTTTTTTTTTTTTTTATGTACAGCACAACGATACTACAGCTTTCAGCTAAAAAAGTTTGACAAAAGTTCGTTTTTCACTTTCCAAAGCAACTCAAACGAATCTAACATTCAAATGGATTTTTCCCTTTACATTGAAATCTCTCTCTCTCTCTCTCTCTCTCTCTCTCTCTCTCTCTCTCTCTCTCTCTCTCTCTCTGCATGCATGTTTACGTGAAAAAATAGAGAATAAAAATACTTGGACTCTTCTGCCATGTTATCCTGAATGACACAAAGCTATCGGCTTTACGTGTACCGAACAGAGAGACCTTTTTCCTGTGTCCCGAAGCCTCTCGGGTTTTGGAGACTTCAGTGGACGCAGTTATTACACCCTTTTCACCGAAGTACATAGAGACGAAAATTGAAATTACTCCCTTGAATGTCAAAGGGGAAAAATGACCGAGTTATTTCCACCAGACACTAAAATTAATTTTGTAGGATTACTTTAGAGTTTGTTTTTTTCTCTTCCTGCGTTTGTCTTTGTCAGTTAATTACTGCTGGGAGGCTAGAGTGTTTCAGGTAGAGAAATAAATTAATAGAATTCTAATCTCAGAGAGAGAGAGAGAGAGAGAGAGAGAGAGAGAGAGAGAGAGAGAGAGAGAGAGAGAGAGAGAGACATACATAAAGTGAAAACAGTTTTCACTTTAGGAATACTGTTTAAAATAATGAAGGATAAAAAAGCGAATATTTGTTGATCTACAACGTCTTTTATAAATGCAGGAGCTGACTGTGCCAACAAAGTGAACTCCCAACCTTTGAAAAACAACAAAAACAAACAAATACGATTGTTTGTAGACCGCATCTGACTAACGACAGAAGCTTAAATCTATTAGGCGTACTTGTGTACTTGTGAACTATTTATGTATATTAACATTTCCTAATTCTCCTTGAATAACCTCAGCTCAAAATTTACCATTCTTTAAGACCTCTTCTGTTTAAGAGAATGTTGATTTCGCCGTAATAATCACACTTTATATCGAGGACGGTTCCTACATGGGATGCAGGATTGCCGGCTACTGCCTTCTAAGATCCGCATTCTGGATAATTTAGCATTACATCTCGCAGTTGCTGCTAAATGGAGTACGGACACAGTGCAATTGTCGATGCGAATGAACCGATATAGCAGTTATCCCAAAAATTCATAATTGCTTCAGCCACAAGTGAGTTACGGTTTTATGAGTTACTTACCATTGATATATTCGTGGATTCTAGCATGCAATTTTTTTATAATCTGTATTTTTGAAATAATAAACTCTTGAACACGATATCAGAAAAAACAGAATTTCTGTATTATTTAGCCATATTGAAGAAATTGGTTTTCTTTTATTTAAAATACCCAATGTACAATATACATTATTCTACATTATTCTTTGGCGACAATACTGTGTTTAGGAACACTTCCATGTACCAATATTCTACAAATTTTCATACACAGCACTTAATAATCAAATAAAATAGCTCTTATTCATAATTGTACAAATTGTTCAGCGTACAATAATTACATTCTATTTATAACAGTAGTCTTTAATTTGCATCACAGAAAATAACCAATATCCATCTTAAATAATATTCGAACTAACTGACCTAGTGATAAAGGGAATGGTATCGTGCACAATTGAGCCAGTATTTTTCTAAAAATGCAGTGCATATAAAAGTTCCTTTTATATGCACTGCGCAAAACCCATTTATCATAATCAGGTTTACTCTTAAGATACATCTTCAAATCAGACAACGGCATCTTTTTCATTTTACCCACCCGCACTGCATAAAAGTAGCCTGTCAAAAAACTAGTGCGCTGTTTTCATCTAGCTTCGATTTACAGTGGAAATTAAACATTAAAATCTTCATAAAGTTATCCGGATTCATACAGCAAATCTCAAAAAACACCTTTTGAATATACAACAAGATTGGCCTAATGTGATTACAAAAATAAAAAATATGAAATATAAATTCTGTTTCACAGCAGTCATTATCACATAAATCTGAACCTTTAATGTTTAATATCTTCAGTCTGTAGTTTGTTGCCAAATCCCATGCATATATTTGTATACAAATTCCCTCTCCAGAGTACTTGTAAAAGGAACATTAATGCGTTTCCCAATCAAAACGCTGTCTAGTAGCGGGTAATCACTGTCAATTCTTGGTTTTGAAGACAGTTTGAGATAATAATAAGTTTCCTTAAATGTAACATCCGGGAAATAATTTTTTTGCCTATACATCTTCCTTATTACCTCATTGGCAATCGAATAGAACACCGGTGTCACATAAGATACATCAATGCTTAAATAATGCCTAAATAACTTTTACATTGTAAATATAAAGTTTTGATTAAACTAATAAATTCTGTCGGAATATTTGATTTAGCTAATGCCTCATATACAAACCAATAATCACTCGATCAACAGCTTTCGACCAATCGAGGCTCAAGATGGCAGCATCTATTTTATTTTCATTAGAAAAAAACATGACGTCCCTTATGGTACTATTACACTAAACAATTGATCTCCTTTTGACTGCACAATATTGCTCAGGGGAAATTATAGCGTCTAATATAGTCTCAAATCTGTTTTTTAAAACCTTAGCAAAAATCTTATAATCAGTATTTAACAAGGTTATAGGTCTCCAATTTGCTGTTAGTGCAATGTCACCCTTTTTTTTTTTTGCAAGTAATTTGATAACACCAACTCTTGAACATTCGCTTTGCATCACATATACAATTTAAAACAGTGATAAAATCCAGTTTTATAATGTTTCTAAATTTCTTGTAAAATTCAATAGGGAGACCATCGTACCCCGGAGTTTTCCCATTACACATTTTTTTCATAGCATACCACGCCTCCTCTGACCGAATCTCAGTAGACAAAGCCTGTAGGTTTTGACCATTCGGCACTGGCCGACACTTGTCCAGAAAAACGGTCATATACTGTCGGTCTCCTTCGACCAAACGAAACATGTTCTCAAAATATCCCTTAATTCACACAGAAATCGCATTCGTCCCCTCAACAGTCGTACCATCTTCCGTTTTAAGTTTAGTAAAACAATGATTTATTCTTTTAGTTCTCTCATCAGTTTTTATCCTAACCTTCACACCTTCTAAAAACTCATTCTGTATATCACAAATTCTCCTTTTCAGTGTTTGGGTCATGTCGTACTTTCCCCCACTTCTATAATGGATATCATTTAATTGTTGTAACTTCCAATGTAACAGGTTCAGTAACCCATATTTTTCTTGTGAAATCTTCTTGGATAATTCAACAAAAAAAATCTTTACAGCGTGGCTTTGCCCAATCCCGTCATTCCACCATATCAGGGAACTTATATAGATTGTCCCCGTTTCCACTAGTCTTGAAATTGCTCTTCTATATTATCCGAGTCCAAAATGTTTACATTCAATTTCCAGTAATCAGTTGATGTTTTTAAATCAATAACCTTTATACTTAAGAGGACCATACTGTGATCTGAAAAACTATGGATTGTCTGTGCTCTCGTAATGTGACTGAACAAATTAACAGTATAAATTCTATCTATTCGAGACCCATCATTTTCTTGTACATATGTACATTCAGGGACACCTCTAGAAAATTGACAATTATCCTTTAACGCTAAATTATGAACCAAGGTACCCAGTGCTTTGGGCACTAAATATCTATTGTCATTGCTACAGGCCCTGAGACATGTCACACAATTGAAATCACCACCTAATATCAGGGAATCAATGTTGTGTCTCAGAAAAAAGGTGAGATCATTCCCAAAAAACTCTCTCTCTCTCTCTCTAGTCCTCCCTGAACCTGTAGGAGCATATACATTTACAATCGGGATAATGCAACCATTAAATCTTACCTTAATACCCAGGATCCCTCCGTCACAATCTCTGTCTGTTGACAAAACTTCTATATCCTTCTTTCTAGAAATACAGAACATAGTCCCTCCTTTTAAACAAACCGTCGAGTTCAATATATCACAACAATTACTTGAATAGTTTAAGACTTGTGAGTCTCTCCCATTGTGTTCTTGCATCAATAAAATTTCTATCTTATACTACCCCATAAGTGATACCACCTTCATCTCTTTATTTACAACGTTCAAGCCATTGACAATTAACGTCGCAATTAGTAAAGCCATGGAAAAGAAAAAAGTCATAACTTCTTTTTCGGTACGCTTTCATTGCTTTGTATTTTCGTTTCTTTCCTCTTCTCTTATGGTAAGACTACTCTCGTAAGTTTCATCTTGCCGACCCATTCCATATTAATATTCCACTCCCTTTCAGTTGCTGTGTCCAGGACCCGCTCTTCATTTTCATCTTTATTGCCGAGCACTATATTCTCGCATAATTCCATATCAGGATCATTCTCGAAGGTCATTACATCTGTGGGCTCATCATTCTGATGAACTGACACCGTAACAGTCACTTCCTTTAAACTTTCCTCATCATCACTGAGTTGTTCCTTACATACATCTCCACGGCCCACCAATATCGCTATTATCACCTCTTGCCTCATTACCACCAATTTCCCGCACACCAGTATTTGGGCTTGATTCGACTGAGAATACGTGCAACTCCCGTTGACTATCTTCAGTTATACTATTTATTAGTGTGTAGTTCCCTGATCTGCCTTCGATTCTTCATCGATACAACCATTTAGTGCTTTTGACCTAACATCAGTCTCATTTCCACCTACATCCGACATTTCTGATGCATCTGGACCGTCATTAATTTTAGGAATATTCGGGAAATCGGCCATGTTAAAAACATTTAACCTGGATTCGCTTTCCATAGTACAATTAACAGCTAGATGTGTCGTCCTTCCGCATTTATAGCAAGGTTTAGGTTGGCCTTGATAAATAAAAGTTACTGTGTGTCCACGTATGTTAACCGTTCGGATACTGTTCAGCAGTCCCTTTGCTCTTCCGTGGGAAAACCTGTTGTGTCGTGCAGAGTGCACCTTCCCGTAGCGACCTAAGACACCGATGACCAATTCATCATCCATATCAAACGGTGCATATCTTCCGGAAACATATGTGTAAACACTACTCACATTAATAACTCTTACATTCTTACCTTCACCAATATCAATAGATTTGTCCTCATATTCCTGCACTATCACTTCAAACCGCATATGAACAGCGAATTTTATAATCACCCTGTTGTTGAGCATTAACTGAAAGCCGGAAATGTCTTCTGCTTTTAACCCTGGATGAACAAAAATTATTTCACAGGCGAGGTCATACGTCGGGTGCACAGAAAAATGTAATCCAATAGAATCCTTTCTTTTAAGTTTGCCCAAAGGAGCAAAAGTATTCAAGTTATCTCTTTCATTCATCTGTATAGCCTAGCCAAAGGACAGCAAAAACACCAGAAAACGAGAGCAGCTCAAGACACGTCCGCTCTGCTCCCAAGCTCTAGCGGGAATCAATATTGAAGAAATAGATGAAAGGAATCGACATGGAGTTGCCATTTCAAAGGAAATGTACATAGCCTGGTTGTAGTTACGTGAAAATCTTTCCTATGGTCCTATACCTTTCCTGGTTTAAAAGTATCTGTCCTTTTCAGGTAATACTTTTTTCAATATTATCAGTGCACCAGACTTGGTAATGCATGATCATATAGAGAAAATTAAGAACCTAATGAGTAATCAAAACACATGAAACTCTAAATTAAACTATCATAGACTAAAATAATATTTTTAAAAAAGGAAAATCATTATAAAAGTGAATTTGTACCTGATTAGAAGTTTGTATGACTTCAACAATGTTACTTTGTATGCACAGTAGATACTATAAAAACACTGAGGACCAATTTGTCGGCTAAAAAACAATGAGCTCTGTTGGTTCTGCTCCACGTAGTATGTCAAAATATCTTGTTGCTAGTCTATATCCATTGGTTGGTATTACTGCAGGCTGTAATATAAATGATACATTTAGACCAGGAACGGTATAAGACCATAGAAAATATTTTCATACGACTATAACCAGGCTATGTACATTTCTTTTGAAAATGGTAATTCCATGTCTATTCTTTTCATCTCATTCTTCAAGAATGCTAAATAATATAAAATTGTCTTTTCTAATATTATGTTCAGGATTTTTTATTTAAAAAATACAGATTATAAAAAAATGGTAACGTATATTTTATAAATATATAAACAAAAAACAAGCAGAATAATAGCAAATTGAAGAAGAAGAAAATTGAGAATGCTGCATAATAATTTTTTTTTGCGTGGTACAATACCTGTGGACTAAGAGAGGCTAAAAAGTGCAGCGATATGACGAAATATGAGGACATAGTAAACACATTTGCTTAGGCGTAAGGATGGAGCAGTGCTTCATGCTGGATATATCATGCAAAAAGAACTGAAAACGGCAGGGTAGCGAGAAGAGTAAATAACTGGGAGGTGTTGAACGCGAGGAGAGGGAGACAGTGTTGGCTGGTTGGCGTGGACGAGGAACGGACCGGAAGGACCTTGATATTCAGGCACAAGAGATTACGACAAAACAGAGATGAGTGCCGCAGTTTGGAGGGGAAGGGGGAGAGAGGGTATGACTTGCTGCTGACGAGACTTCTGTGTAAATACATAAAGCTGCTGTGGTGTAGATCTTTTGTATAGCTTCATCCCCTTTGGGCAGTTACAACGTGAACATTATAGTAAGTCTTATTATATATATATATATATATATATATATATATATATATATATATATATATATATATATATATATATATATATATATATATATATATATTATATTAGAAACGTCAAAAGTATAACATGCAAACAGAACAATAAAAAAAATAAGCTAAATATATATATATATATATATATATATATATATATATATATATATATATATATATATATATATATATATATATATATATATATATATATATATATATATATATATATATATATATATATATATATATATATATATATATATATATATATATATATATATCAAGAGCCAGACAGAAATATTATATTATATATACACCTCTTCAGAATACCATGCAACATAAAAAAAATACACACACATATATTATATTAGAAACGTCAAAAAGTAAAAGTGAACATGCAAACAGAACAATAAAAAAATAAGCAACAGCCGAAAGACAGTGCACGAGCAAACAAGTCCACAATTTGGGAAACTGCACTTACATAAAGTGGTCCTAAAACAAAACTGGTGAAAAGGTAATTACAGGATTCTTGCTGAGCAATACCCTCTCAGAATCCAACCATCCGTTTATATAAACCTTTCCTAATATAAACAAGTAAAAAATGCACCGGCACAATCGAGTTTTCTGTACAGCGTATAATGCTACATGAAACGCTCAACCTCGGCCCATGAAACTTTCAGCAGTAGCCCGGTGGTGGACTGTTTTGTTGGCACCTATATCGGTGCCAGACGCACGATCATGGCTGAATTTAACGTTAAATGAAATACAAACTACTGAGGCTAGAGGGCTGCAATTTGGTATGTTTGATGATTGGAGGGTGGATGATCAATATACCAATTTGCAGCCCTCTAGCCTCAGTAGTTTTTAAGATCTAAGGGCGGACAGAAAAAGTGCCGATGGACAGACAAAGCCATGTCAATAATTTTCTTTTACAGAAAACCAAAAATGCAATTTGCCTTTAGTTTTATTAGACTTGATTCTGTGACATTTCTTTTAACAATGTTTTTCCAAATTATTACCTCACTAGCATTTTTCCAGTCACTGGAATGACTATAATAATTCATGTGCAAAACGAGAGCATTGGACATATTTCATACAAGAACACAACATTTTTGTTGATTAATTTTGGCTGCCAGCAATAAGCCTCTTTGACTGATATATTTCTTGTTACAATCATTATATGGAATTTCACAGATACGGTCTGTATTGCCAACAGGGGAATTTTTTTTATTAAAATAGATTTAATAGTTTGGGAGTCCTTAAAAAAACAACATTAGCACTGAATTCTTTCAAAATCCTCAGTAGAGAGAGAAATTTCTCACTTAATGATTAAATTAATATATTGTTTTTTTTTTTTGAAAAATCGGTACATTATCAACAGCATTTTTTTTTTTTTTTTTTTTGCTTTTTTGAAAGCTGCGTCAACAAAAATTCTTAGATATTTTAAAGCAACAGCAAAGTCATATATCTACGAGAACTCAGCGTCCAATAATTCAGAGCAACAAACCCATAGTGCTCCGAAAAACATGTAAGGAAAAACCAAATAGCTTGACTTTCAAATGGTGATTTGAATAAAAACGAAAGTAAGATGATACATTAGCGGTTTCCTGTAAACAGAAAGTTTAAAATTATAACCATATGTATGTACGTTTGCATCTAAAATAAAAGGTAAAACTGACTTTCTCTCTTCCTCAACAGTAAATTTTATAGACGGAACAACTGAATTTAACTTTTGTAAAAATACATATTCATCTTCACTTAAAAGCCATACACACAAAAAATATCATCGACATACCGAAACCATAAAACTTTTTTTGGTAAAATACTTGTCAAAAACTAATAGAATAAATTCCATATAGATGTTACTTAAAAGTGGTGATAAGAGATTCCCCATTGCCATACCAAATCTTTGTTCATAGAAATTTTCATTGAAAGTAAATTTGATTTACTCTAAAATAATATCAGCTGGTAGCCAAAATTCATAATTATACAGCTCATCAACAGGCACTTAAGAAAACAGCGTGGTTACATCAAAATTTTAAAGTAAAAATTTATACAAGAAAAAAAAATAGCAAATAGTTGATGGATATTTTGTCCTTGCTTCCCCAGTTCAGATAAAGTTTCACAGTTGTTAACTCTACCAGCATCCAAACAATTTTCCATTTTTGGGAAAGTCCCGTATTTTATATGTTTACCAGAGAATTTTTCTTATTTCTAATAATAATGTTCATAATAATATAAATTTGTCACTAATGAGGTGTATTTTCCTTGTTTGAAGGGAAAATTTTATATAGCTTTTTTGTCTCTTAAAGAGAGAGAGAGAGAGAGAGAGAGAGAGAGAGAGAGAGAGAGAGAGAGAGAGAGAGAGAGAGAGAAATAAAAGGATGAACCTGTTTTGTAAGATTCCACATCAGCTTAAGAAATTTTATGAGATTTTATCACTGCCATAACTAAATGGGCCGATGAGCATTGTTTCAAATTCTAAATAGTTAAGACTGTCACCGTACCAATTACTAGGGGTATATATACTGAACTTTGGAGGGGATATTTTTACCTTGTGAAAAGCAAGTGAAATGTTTGGGCATATCAACTCTCTCAACGTAGCAATCAGCCTTCTTAAATTATTAAGCTTGCGTCATTAAACAATTGAAAATTACATCTCAGAAACGATTATAAAACTGAACTGGATTATTCCAAATCCATTCCTGCAGAACATATTTTTCAAACAATTTCGTTTTTCCAGTATAACATTTATACAAATACATATACATAAGTATGTGTTTTACTTTCGATTATACTGTATTTACGTTCTAGCATGAAAGAATTTAATCAAACTCCTATAAGAGTAATTGCTCACAAAGCCGTATTATCATTTCTATCTTCTAAGAAAAGCCAGCAGCCGATGCATCTTAATCTTTCCGCTGCCGAATCCATGGTTGAACCCATAGATGGAACACCTCCTCACCATCTACCATTTTACATAACTAAATAGTCGATTCATCATCATCGAACTGGCTGCCGTTACATGTCTCGTGCATTCCCTTTCTGCAGGAGACCTGCCATCAAGCTATTTGGGTATGAAGGGCCACCTATTCTAACACCTCTACTGTTCAACTAGCTGTTGCTTTTTATTTTTCCTTCTCGCACTCCCTATTAAGATGTTTGTGCTGTTTTCCTTTCACAAAGCTTTCCTCTCCCACCCTCTGTGACGAAGACACCGAAGGACGTTCTGATCCCTCTCTTCACTTAAGTTTTGTTTTAGGCTAGGCTTACACGTACCATAGCCCTTTGTTGGCCGAGTCGGTTGAGCTTCAGACTGTCATTCGATGGGCCGGAGTTCAATTCCCGCGGCAGCTGATGAAAGTTACAAATTTATTTCTGGTGATAGAAATTCATTTCAAGTAATGTGGTTCGATTCCACAATAAGGTATGGTCCCACTAACAACCAATTGGTCGTTGAGCAAAATAACTAATCCTTCAGGCCAGTCCGAGAGCTGAATCCAGTGGTGGTCTGGTAAAACAAGGTAATCCTAACTGTTTCACACGTTGCTAACAAAAAACAACACCATTCAATTCAAACATAGTGTGGGCAATTTTGGAAAACATGTTAAATGGAGGCTCTGAAGTTTTCAACTTCTGTTGCAACGAGGGATGGACTCAAAAACTGTCTTCCTAGGACGACTCACGCAGTCCGACGTAAGAACATCAGTAGCAGAACTTTGAAAATCCATGCTGATTACTTTGCTTGAATGTCTGAAGTTCATTCAAACATTCGCAATTTTATAACGGACTTCAAATCGACCACTATACAGTTTTCCTTTCTAGGCGACAGCAAAACCACTTCAACGCCTAACTGACAAAATAATAGAGCTTCAAACGTGGATTACTGAGCCTTAGCCTCACATCTTTGTCATATCTCAACCTTACTCAATACTTGCAAACATTTTATTCCACATTTAATAACTGCAAAATAATAGAACAGCGCCCTCCTTCCAATTATGTACTGCTTTATCCGTTGGGGTTTCATTTCTGGTTTGAGGTCAGGTAATATCATTTGCCATGATTATGATTATCGTAAAAAGAATAATATTAACTTTTTTCACTAAATTAGCCATTCTCCAGCTTCGAAAAATGATTCAGTTGCTCGCTCCGCTAAATTCTAAAGGAAAGGGCATAATTATTTCTCTTAACTCTCAATCGTCCTGTTCTTACAATTGTTATAAAAGACACTTAATTTATACTCTTTGTTCGTTGGCAAAGCCCACATAGTTCTCCTTATCAAAAGTTCTTGGATTTTGAAAACTAGATCCAGACACTTTCTTAGGCATATTAAGAAATGTTATTTCCAGAGAATTCCTACACTCACCTTAATCACCTTACTATTTTTCGAGCTTTCAACCTTTAAGACATGCCCTACACAACCTGGTCTCGTCAGCCACTCATTTACGAGATCACACTGTGACAACTCTCATTTATAAATCTTATTCCGCTCTATTCTTCAAGACTTGCAATTCCTTCTTTACATCTGCAACAGCCACAACCGCCAAGTTCCCAAATTAACTTCAACCGTCCTTATCTTGTAGCTTTCTTATCTGCCTCGATTTTAATCTCTTCTCTAAACAACTCGGCAAAATACTCTATCTTCCATGGATAGAAAGCTGCCTTCTCTTTAGATACCATCTCTCTGTGTGTACATTTACTTTTAAGACCTAACCTTGTATAAACCTTATCATCTCCCACCTCCTCCTTGATTTCCATATTTTTTCTCGTGTATAGCTATACACAATCTTTGCTAAAATTTTCATGTATGACATTCGTAAATACCAGTGATTCCTAAGGCTATGATTTTTTAGCGGTTTACCATCATTATAGATTAACCAATTTATTTATTTTTTTGTATAAAGAGGTGAAATTTTGGTCATTTATTTTTATTCATAGACTGTGTGCATTTTTCTCAGTACATGAATTTTCCTTTTTATGAGAAATGAGTGAAATTATAGAGCCTGCTTCTTAAATCCTGTGAGCCTTATTTCCATTATCTTGTAGTCGTCGCTGCAGGAATGTTTTCTGATGCATGGATCCTCTTTTACAAAAGTGAGTCTGTTTGTCTGGGAAGCTCGCAATTTAACTCATGATCCTGAATTCCATAAGTCCCACACATTAGAACAAACAGATTGTCTCTTTATTCTGCTCCTGAACTGCTTCACCATAGAATAATTTTAGAATATCTAAAGGAAAAGGCCTGATGTAAATCTTACAGCAGATATTAGTATTTTAGTCATCTGTAAATAAGAAAATTTACTCTCTATCATTATTTCATTCAATTTGTATCCAGTCCGTTACATTATTTTTCCCTTATACTATATACTCCCGCAGGGGTTACTCAGTCAGGCTTACAAAATCATTAGGTTAAATCCGTGTATAAAGAATACCGGTATTAAAAATTCTTTCGTGATTTAGTCATTACCTTGTCAATAGGTCTGCTACGAAGGCAATTATAAGTACGCGAGTTTTTGTTACGATTTCAATTACTCCCATTAGTCCCGTTCACCTGACGAGGATCAAGTTTTTCCGCTCCCTGTGTTTTTTCCTTCAGTCCGAATATTGAAATTTTCTGGTCAGAATAGTCTCGCTCATTAAGTCATTATTCCCAATGATGAAGTTCCTGCATTTGCAATTGCCTCCATCGGTCGATGAAATGGGATGATGTGATTAAAACTGGGTTTATTAACCCAGTCTCTGACTGTCTGTCTGTTTGTCTGCCTCTCTCTAAACAAACTAATTCCAACGGATTGCTTGGAGGCTTTTCGTATGAGTTTGTGCAGATGAAAACTCTAGTTATACTCTCTCTCTCTCTCTCTCTCTCTCTCTCTCTCTCTCTCTCTCTCTCTCTCTCTCAGGCTGCTTTTAATTAAAGAACGCTAGTAGAGGAAGAGACTGGCTGTAACTTTCTCTGTACAGAGAGAGGAATATACTTAAAGGTTTTGTATGAGAGCGTCTCGCGTTAGTGAGCGTTTATAAGGTAAATGGCCAATGGACGTTAGGCGGATGGAAGGCTTTTGGACGTTGTTGGCAGACGATCATGAGCCAGTGATAAGATTTATTGCTTCTAAACTTTGTTGGACGGAACGGACAAAGAGATGGCCTCCGGGTCTATCGCTCGCGGATAAAGAAAAAGAAGCCATTATGAAGGTAACATGTTTTGGTAAATGCGTAATGTGTATTTGCAAGAAACGTTTTCGTCGTTTAACACATTGCTATTCTTTATTAATCTGTTATTCTTTATTAATGGTCCTCATTAACGAAAAGTTTTCACTTCTATACCCATTCTTTTGCATAAAAGAACGCAAGTCATGAAATGTTTTCGTGAAATATTTTCTGCTTGAGGTAAAATAATGGGTTATGGTGTGAAAAATGTATGGAAACAGTCTTTACTAAAATACTTTGCGGAGGAGAAAGTGGATGGTAAAATACAAAACGTTCAGTACTATATATCTCTGCACTTATCTCTGAAGACAAAGCGATATTCACCACTGAAAAATTAAATGATAAAAACAGGAAAACAGAATAAAAAATGAGAGAATCAATGCTAAAGTCATTGAGTGAAAGGAAGCATTTTGGCCACGGTTCAGATATTCTCAAGGTTATAACTTCCGTCAGAGCGGTCTCAAAATTTGTAAAGACTGACCTCCCTTGCCAAGTCTCGCTTCTTCCCTTGCCTTCCTCCATTGTTGTGTGACTGC
>NC_089761.1:10528091-10533091 GCF_040412425.1 Macrobrachium rosenbergii
ACCTGGAAACTATTTTGCCAATAGTATCATTACTCACTTTTGGAAACACAAAACTGATATCGTGCAAATCCGTTTATGTGCTACAAATCCTTGATAATCCAGGTTGCAATCCTCTTTCATCAGGACAAAGAAAATGACCCAGCGGCTTAACGTCGACGAGGAGCGATGTAAGGCAGAAAATGTTGATATTCCTCATATCATATAGAATGCAATGAACTCTACCAAGATGGCGTCTTTTCACCATAGCAGCATTTTAATCATCCTAGAATTAATTCCTTTCTCTGAGCATCCTTTACATCTGATAACTTTCAACGAGTAATAGCTCTCAGCAGGAAAACTCAGCTGACAAGATCAGAAGAGATAACTGATGAACAGCAAGGTTGACCTTGAAGCCTGGGTCATCTTGGGTCACGCTTAATATGAAGAGGTTCCCTCCGGTTATCACTATTCGACCATTACAGTTAGCAAGGAACCCATTGCAATAAAGTGTGAGTACGCGTTGAGAATAAATAGCAAGTAAAAAATGCGATGAAATTTCTTCGTTGCAATCAAGTTTTCTGTGATGCGTATAATCAAGCCTACCGAAAATAGATCTATCTTTCGGTGGTCTCGGTATAATGCAGTATGATCAGCGCCCCATAAAACTTTAACCGTGGCCCTTTGGTGGCCTGTCCTATATCGTTGCCAGACACACGATTACGGCTAACTTTAAACTTAAATAAAATTAAATAAAATACTGAGGCTAGAGGGCTGCAATTTGCTATGTTTGATGATTGGAGGGTGGATGGTCAACATACCAATTTGCAGCCCTCTAGCCTCAGTAGTTTTTAAGATCTGAGGGCAGACAGAAAAAGTGCAGACAGAAAATGTTCGGACGGACAGACAAAGCCGGCACAATAGTTTTCTTTTACAGAAAACTAAAAAGTTTAAATATTGATGCCAAGAAATTTGTATACAATAGCGAAACATAACAACAGCGTCCTGAAATAGAATGTGCATTATGAATCTCTTATGATCTTCTTTGACTGGTATGGTACTTCAGGAGCAGAATGTTTCCAGTTGTAAAAAATCAATAAATGCTGCCAAGTTGACCTCAGTTGGTATCACTGTCACATGAATATACAAATTAGCGGAATTGTCTGTTGATATTATGGTCAAAGGTTTAATTTGCTTTGCATCCTCCAGGTAATAAACTTCTGGCCAAGAGCAACTCATTCTCGTTGGGTGAAACTGAAAGGAGTGCGCCTGTGACGAAAATGTATTTCTCTGGTTTAGTATTTCGTTATGGTATTAAACATTTGTAATCAAAAGCATATTCAAATGAAAATAATAAAACTAACCTCAAGATCCAGTTTTTTTAAGTTTCCACCTTTTGATCTGCTTTTAGCATTTTAGGTGCAGAAGGCCCTGCCATAAACTGCAACTAAGATTTAATTTTTTTTTTTTTACGCGCAAAGAATTCGAAAGGTTTATCACTAGAAGAAATAAAAGATTTCCTCGGGATTTATGCTTTTCCTTAATTTTGAAAGAAGTCTGTTTATCAATAAGCATTATTTTCGTCATCTTCTGCAAAGGTACGATGATCGTATACACACTCCACAGAACATGAACATGCAACTTACCCAATACAAAAAGGATGTAAAAATAAATGTCGCTTTAAGAGAGAGAGAGAGAGAGAGAGAGAGAGAGAGAGAGAGAGAGAGAGAGAGAGAGAGAGAGAGAGAGAGAATATTGCATTATTTCAGTACGTTGAAATCTCAGCAACTATGGTCAATGGATCCGTGAAGACTATGAAATCAGTTGTGATTGCCTACCAGTTAAAGCCTGCATAAAACATGTGTCGAACTGTGACTTGTAAGCGGGCAGCTCCCCACATCCCTATGCAACGGATAGCGATGGTCTGGTGATTTGTGGATGCTACAACTAAAGCCTTCAGAGAGAATTGCCAAGCCTGTAAGGAGGAAAACCAAGGGGAGGAAGGGGGGCTTGGTTAGAGAAATGCATCATTATGTGGTATAAATGAATCCTCTGCAAGTTATTGGTCGCAGCGCTCAAGCTTATTGCCAGCCTTTCTAGCAACTTTCCCAACGACGTGTCCTGGTAACAAACAAAATTCAAAAAGCTACCACAGTGACTGCATTAAACTATCCATTCTAAACACTTGAATAACTTTGAATAAAAATAAAACTGCAGTCATGGAGACATACCCCTAAAGGTCCCAACCACCCGACTGGAACTGTTGTTCAATAGTGAACTGACAGATACTCAGTGTGGGGTGATCAGGCGTTTTCAATAGTAGCTAGATAAACAAAAGAAAAATTAGTCTCCGTTCAAGTACTCTAGATACCACTCATTTGTAAATATTTCTAAACTATAAAGAGTGCAGGCAAAGTATGAAGTTCAAAACAAGACCAAACAATGAACGTAATCCTATGATTTCTTTCATGCACGAATTAGTTGTATAACATTTCTTCAGTTGCAATGTTAAATACATTTCACACACAAGCATGTATTCCAGTTAACACCACTTCATCCTTGATCACTGGATATTTTGATTTTACTGAGTTACTAATTTCACAGAAAGTTGTTAGATGGATGAAAAAAATCCTGTATATCAGCACTTTCTGATATATTTCTTCATAAAAAAACTTATTTGTACCCGTGATAACTTTTTAATCACTTTGTTGAAAAAAGTCAACTACCACACATTTCCATGAGGAAAATTAGGCTTAACAATTCCTATATAATAGCAATTATTGGTTTTATTTACTTTTTTTTTACATTTTACTTGAAATAATCCGGTTACAATAAATGACAGAATTTATATAGTGCAAGAAATATAAGGCGATCTGTCCAGCCAGTGCCACGAGTGAGGTTCCCTTTCAAATATAACTCTTTCCAAAATTTCTCTTTAAAAAAATGTCATCCCACACACATTTCCAGGCAGAGACAATTGTGCATTTTTTTTCTGATTTTTGGCTGGTGTTGGGGTTCCCTGAACTTCAAAAGAAAAATGGTTCTAAAATCCCAACTGTTTTTGGATGTTTTTACCTAAAGTTATATTTTATGACATTTAAATCAGTAGAAACAAGTGGATGGATTTTTGCTCTTTTGTTGGTGTAAGTCTCAGTTGAATTTATTTTCTACGCCGATGTATCTGTCGTCACTTTTACGTATCCACCATACCTTCATGAAACTATTAGGCTCCTTATTAAAAAGAGATATGCCCTCTCTCTCTCTCTCTCTCTCTCTCTCTCTCTCTCTCTCTCTCTCTCTCTCTCTCTGATCCTGATTGATAACAATATTAAAATCAATTATCACCAAGAACCACCGGGTTTAGAGGGGTTTCAGGAAATATGTAAATTTCATCTTTAATGTGAGCTAAGGTTATGAAGTGACAGATCACAAAGTTCATTTTTTTATTCTATTTTCTTAAATAATATTGCTGTTTTAGCCATGAGGCTGTTATTTTATTCGTTATTAGGCTATTATTCTACTTTACTTATTTTTTATTGTAATATCTAATAGTAAGAAATTACAGTTATATTAGAAAAACTAGTTTATACTGAAGTTTTAAACTCTTAATAAATTAGAAATATAATTTCATTTCGGTCTCTATCTCTTAAATTGACTACTTTAACTTAAGACTCACTTACACTTGAAATTTTCCCATCACGTTTACTTCTTTCAAGTAAAATTTTTTTCCTAAAAATAACTGCTTGTGTTTTTGTTTAATATATGCTGAACTAATTTCTTTGGTCTAATGTACAAACTCTACCAAAATAATCATATGTAGAGCTTTTTTATTTGATAAATCCAAGCATTGTTGCCTGACTAACCTAGAAGATATAACCGGGCATTTTTAAAATTATTGTTTCTCTTGCCGTGAAAGACCCTCTCGACCTTTGGCCTTCATAAAATCCAAATGTGAGAGGCGGCTATTCTCTGGATTTATCGTGTGAAAGTTTACATTTTTCCACATACTTATTGTTATAATGTCTAGAATATTTATATGCAGATCTGATCCTGCCTTGGAGGAATGTCAGGTACTTAGAGAACTAGCCAGTACAGATTCGGTCTCATTTTTGTTGCAAGAGGATTCAGAGTACAACCATTTCTTGCTAGAAAAAATTACATGATAATAAGAAAGCTCAACTTTTGGCGGGAGAAATAAACCCTGAATTGGAAGGTCCTCGCTCATGAGTTAGGCAAAATCAGCCTTAATCTCCTCTAAGATAATGAAATTGGCTCCTACTTCAGGTAGCCATATATCTCCTTCCTCATTGACGCTTCCTTATTTGCTTCAGTTTGATTGTTATTTTGGTTCTTGTAAAAGATTTCATTAATTTGTTTCAAGAGTGTCGATCAAACACAAGACAGCTAACTTCGTCTCCAAAATATGCAGATATTTATTCAATTGTTTTAGCAAAGGCGTCAACGATGTGTAATTAATTAATTTTTACAGTGTTTCCATCCGTAAGCAGGACTCACGGAACTGCAGTTGGTCTTCTGTTGAAAGTTCTAGAGGTTTTCACATGTTAATGGAGGATATGGCGAAAGTCTATGTGTGAAAATGTTTATCATGTTCAGTACCTGCGTGGATCAACGGCCAATGAATGTGTCTTAAGTGAGTTTCTTTTTTTGGTTTTCATCCTTAACCGTGGCAGCGGTTTCCTTAGTTATACAGTGCAAACTGTATGTAGAGCTCTTTGTTTGGGATTTTGATCATTCTCATGCAAAGGTAACAGTTAAGAGTATATGCTCTATATACTGTGTTGTATATATATATATATATATATATATATATATATATATATATATATATATATATATATATATATATATATATATATATATATATATATATATATATATATATATATATATATATATATATATATATATATATATATATATATATATATATGGTATCTATATATATATATATATATATATATATATATATATATATATATATATATATATATTTGATAAATATA
>NC_089761.1:10538091-10540591 GCF_040412425.1 Macrobrachium rosenbergii
ACATAATAAATAAAGGGAAATGATGTAGCAAGCTAAAACTGAAATGGGTGTGGGAGAAAGTGAAAACAAAGGAGATCTAAATTAATTCTAGATAAGAAGTTCCCAAAATACTGGAGGAGAAGTTATTCATTCCGTACAAGTGATGGGGAAATAAAGTTGAACAATGAGTTTGACGATGATTTGGAGAGAGAGAGAGAGAGAGAGAGAGAGAGAGAGAGAGAGAGAGAGAGAGAGAGAGAGAGAGTGACGCCTACCTTTTCAGGTTCTATTTCTATCTCCTTGACGTTTGGCAACATAATCTGAACATTTATTGTAAGGTCTCATGTCGTAAATCAGTCATCACAACTTCGTTTTACAACTAAATTGAAGTTCTTAGTCACTGGCTCTCTGTCACCTCTATTATACTGAAATCAATTAGTTTGAACATCCTTCAAATGTCATCCCCCCATATACAGCTAAAATGAAAATGTCAGGTTCTGGATTTTTATTTATCTTAGTGCCTCTCCCGCTTCCTATTGCTCCATACTCATGAAAAGCATAATTGAAACAGCTCCAGTCACCTTATCCTCATTGCCCTTATCCGTTTCCCGGAAAATGATCATCATGGGGGCAATTACCGCTGACGATGAAATGAAGAGTACAGGAAAACCAGTTTCATCTCACTACGCAACATTACTGAGATTCTTTTCATTTTTTGTGAATTTTCTTCCCTAGAAGACAGTGAGTGTCCGTTCAGGTATTTTCACACTCGCCATAAATGTCTGTTGCCTGCAATCAAAGGATATTTCTCATGGAAAAGGCTTTGATCAGGCTTCACTGACTATGTGGGGCTTCGGTATTCTAATCAAAGGATCAGGAGTCTTCCACGAACTTTTGGTGTTGACAATTTTTTGTCTACAGCCCCACTTGCATTCCTCTGTATACTTTTAAACTGACCTCATTAATCAAAGAAAGTAATATCCTTCGTTAATTGGTCAAAACATCCGAATTAGAAAGGCAAAAATGTGGCTTCCAGCAAATATAAGGACGACCAACTACCATCTTCATCCAATGGCAAGTCTTCACAGCTATGACTATTTTGCCATGTAAGTGACTTAACTCTCAATAGCCATATTTCTTTTCTAACAGGGAAGAAATTTAATTGTACTGTTATGCTGATTCTTTTGTGAGAATTGTTGACTATAAATTACCAGTTTGCATTAGATATTAAGTGATTTTAGTTTCATTCCCCACTTCTATAATGGAAATAATTTTTATGAAAATCTTCTTTTGTAATTTAGGGCAAAGAATCACAACTTCTTGATTACCGTGACTGAAATCAAGATACAAATAAAGCCTAAACCCAAAACGGCAAATTAGTATTTCTACATTTAGGTTATTATTATTATTATTATTATTATTATTATTATTATTATTATAAAATAATAATATTATTATATTATAATTATTGTTATTATAGTATATTTCACATTATTGTTACTATTATGATTATTATTAGTAATATTATGACCAACGAGCTGGTAGAAACATGTCGACGGTACCTAAAATAGAACCTGAATCCAGACGAACGATTTCTGATTGGATATTTTAATAAAAGACTTCCCATATTCCGGACACTATCCTATTCCAACATGAATATCGGCCAGTTGCTGACTAACATCGCTGAGCCTGAAAAGCGAATCATAAGGAAGATAGAAAAGACACTATATAAGACAAATTCGCATAATACAGCCATCCTTTTTAATAATACCTGTTTGAAAGAGGGACTACTCCCTTCAAATAATAATAATAATAATAATAATAATAATAATAATAATTTTATAATAATAATAATAATAATAATAATAATAATATTTTTATTATATTGCTATTATTATTATTATTATTATTATTATTATTATTATTATTATTATTATTATTCTATTGAATATTATTGCTGCTTCAGCTGCATTTATTTTGTAGAAGACTTTTTCTATTTTCCTTATTGCGGACTTCTCTTCAGTGGAGGTGCGTGCTAACAGCTCGCCTATATCTGTCATTTCATGGGGGAAAAGTCAAAATCTGGATTCTGCTTCTTTATATATTCTATACAGTTGGTTCTATACAATTGTTGCCGCGACGCGTTTCGACAGACTCTTCTGTCATTCTCCAGCGGGAGCTAGTAGAGGACTGGCAGGTTGCATAGGTCCTTTTGAATTTATACACGGGCTTCAGCGGGGGGTCATGGATGGCGAATTCTAATTGGTTGCAGTCAGCGAACTTCAAGCCAAATTTCTGCGGCGAAGCTCGATCCTGACAGATCTTCGCAACCTGGGAATGTCATTCATTCCAGCGTTCCCATTGGCTTGCCGTTGCGTGATGTCATGCCGGCTGACATCATCGGTAGTTTGGCTGCTATTGGGCTGCGGATGAATGATGTCATTATCTACTCTTTCTGTCGTAGTCGGGGGATTGTCTCGAAGGGCGCCTCGCTCATCAGGGGCATCTCCATTCTCAGGGT